>NC_069124.1:14851087-15014047 GCF_026914265.1 Mya arenaria | reverse complement strand
TTTGCGGCTTAACATTTGAGGAAATGGCTGTTTCTGCTTTTTATGAAAATACCACAGGTGCTAATACTTGTCTCATTCATTTAGTGTTTGATATATCATTGCCAAACTTTCAGTATGTGTTGCATATAGCCTGAAGCTGAACTATAGGAGTTTTGAAGTCTGTTTCTGAAAAAATGTTGCTTAAATATAGAGGAAGCTTTTGGAGGGGTGGCCTATTTTAAATTGTTATAATTCTTAATTTATACAGCTATCTGGTTGAAATTTGGCCAGTTGACAGTGCTTAGCCATAGAATATTGGTGTTGAGTATGAAATGTGAAAATCTTATATTACATAATATAAATAATTAATAATAATTTTCTTATATATTTTTGACATTTTTAAAAAAAACTACTTTCACTTTCAATTTAATGTTTGGAAATAGTTCCAAATGATGGTAACTAATGAATGAAAGCCTCACTTTCAATTCCAAAGTATAAATGGAGGATTTTTTTTAACATAGGAAGCAGACCCAGGAGGAACTGTCTGTTGAAGAACCCCCCCCCCCCCACCAAGCCACCAAGCTGCCCACCAGAGGCCAAGCTGTACTTGGTGTTTGCCAACATGCTGTAATTTGTAAGTACTTCAAGATAATATATTAGAAAATGGTATTCAAACTGAAGTACAAAGTGAGACAGTTTGGTCATAAAAGCCCATTGAGACTGTTTGTTCCATTCCTAAATGAATTTCTTTCATGTTGTCAATCATTTCTGATGTGGCTTTGATAATAATATTATTTTCTAATGAAACTGCTGACTTGTATCAGTCTTTGGTCTGTATTGTGCATCTATTCACACATTTTGTTTGCTCTTTTAAGCAAACATTACAATAATTGCAAATTCTATAAGCAATTAAACAAAACTTACTGCACATAGGATGCAGAATGATGTTTTATTTAGTGTGCATATGATTTTCAGCTTATGGACAAGAAAACATATACTTTAACAATCACAGCAACACAATGAGATCCCAATTTTAAAGAAATAATGCCACCTTTCATTAATTCATTAATTCATTCTATCAATCATTCATATATATTCATTAATTCATTCATTTATTCAGTTTATTTCATTGAAAAACTTGACATTTCTCAATGCAAAATAAATAAAAAGTGAGCAGTTTTCATAAAGAATAGAGCCTTTTCCCTTAATGCATTAAAAAACACAACCTTAATACAGTATAAATGTTTTAAAAACCCTAATTTATTGCTTATTTTAATAGCCAGCCTGGTTGCTGTAGCCACAGAGGAATTTTCAAGGACAAGAACCAGTGCTGGTAAAACTGTGGTCTCGTGTGGTTTTCCATAGCGGCTCTCGGCAAGGATTTTCAAGAAAGGAATACCATCTCCAAGTAAGAAGAAATTCTAAGCATGTCTGGTTTGAATGCTTGCAAAATGCATCTGGGTACTCAATGAGATGAGATTTACCTTTGAGTTGTTAAAAACTGATTGCAAAATGTCCAAAAGACTATATATTCTTTTAAATTTGTCCTGAAAATCTTTGTACTCTGAATTTAATGCCAAATCTAGCCTTCAAAACAGATTCTTAAAGTATTTTTTTTGTAAAAATGGGCATAATAATGCTATCTCTGCATTTTCTACATCATGTAGCCACCTCATACATGAAAACACCAGCAGTTGTCATGAATCTTTAAGTTTTGGTGTGTTTTTTTGCCATTTCCTTTGTTGCGCCATTTGTCCCGGAAGCCAACAATTTGGCATATAGTGTTGTTTAGACTGTCTATTAACACATGATCACTAAGTTTCTTGTGTTAAACTGGACAGTTCTGTTACCTTTGTATATAAGTGGACCAGAAAAGCAAAATTTTGACAAGTTGAGGCATTTCAGTTTGGCTCTATGTCATTTTTTATATAAAACACTAAGCCGATGAAGTGGAAAAACCTTATTTTGCTTAGAAAAAAATCTTAAAAGAGTAGGCAGGCCAGTTTTGTGGTGCTGTTCTATAGACACCATTAAAAGCTACAAGGAAAACTTTACTTGGTCAAATTATTCCAATGCATAAGGAAATAATGGCTCTTCAAAGGTTTGCGGCTTAACATTTGAGGGAAATGGCTGTTTCTGCTTTTTATGAAAATACCACAGGTGCTAATACTTGTCTCATTCATTTAGTGTTTGATATATCATTGCCAAACTTTCAGTATGTGTTGCATATAGCCTGAAGCTGAACTATAGGAGTTTTGAAGTCTGTTTCTGAAAAAATGTTGCTTTGATATAGAGGAAGCTTTTGGAGGGGTGGCCTATTTTCAAATTGATTATAAATTCTTAATTTATACAGCTATCTGGTTGAAATTTGGCCAGTTGACAGTGCTTAGCCATAGAATATTGGTGTTTGAGTATGAAATGTGAAAATCTTATATTACATAATATAAATTAATAATATATAATTTTCTTATATATTTTTGACATTTTTAAAAAAAACTACTTTCACTTTCAATTTAATGTTTGGAAATAGTTCCAAATGATGGTAACTAATGAATGAAAGCCTCACTTTCAATTCCAAAGTATAAATGGAGGGATTTTTTTAACATAGGAAGCAGACCCAGGAGGAACTGTCTGTTGAAGAACCCCCCCCCCCACCAGCCACCAAGCTGCCCACCAGAGGCCAAGCTGTACTTGGTGTTTGGCAACATGCTGTAATTTGTAAGTACTTCAAGATAATATATTAGAAAATGGTATCCAAACTGAAGTACAAAGTGAGACAGTTTGGTCATAAAAGCCCATTGAGACTGTTTGTTCCATTCCTAAATGAATTTCTTTCATGTTGTCAATCATTTCTGATGTGGCTTTGATAATAATATTATTTTCTAATGAAACTGCTGACTTGTATCAGTCTTTGGTCTGTATTGTGCATCTATTCACATATTTTGTTTGCTCTTTTAAGCAAACATTACAATAATTGCAAATTCTATAAGCAATTAAACAAAACTTACTGCACATAGGATGCAGAATGATGTTTTATTTAGTGTGCATATGATTTTCAGCTTATGGACAAGAAAACATATACTTTAACAATCACAGCAACACAATGAGATCCCAATTTTAAAGAAATAATGCCACCTTTCATTAATTCATTAATTCATTCTATCAATCATTCGTATATATTCATTAATTCATTCATTTATTCAGTTTATTCATTGAAAAACTTGACATTTCTCAATGCAAAATAAATAAAAAGTGAGCAGTTTTCATAAAGAATAGAGCCTTTTCCCTTAATGCATTAAAAAACACAACCTTAATACAGTATAAATGTTTAAAAAACCCTAATTTATTGCTTATTTTAATAGCCAGCCTGGTTGCTGTAGCCACAGAGGAATTTTCAAGGACAAGAACCAGTGCTGGTAAAACTGTGGTCTCGTGTGGTTTTCCATAGCGGCTCTCGGCAAGGATTTTCAAGAAAGGAATACCATCTCCAAGTAAGAAGAAATTCTAAGCATGTCTGGTTTGAATGCTTGCAAAATGCATCTGGGTACTCAATGAGATGAGATTTACCTTTGAGTTGTTAAAAACTGATTGCAAAATGTCCAAAAGACTATATATTCTATTAAATTTGTCCTGAAAATCTTTGAATTCATGAACTTTTCTGCATATTTATCACATTTATGACTATATTAAAGGTTGTGTATGCCTCAAATGAGTGCTTACAGGCCTTTTTCAAACTTTAACAGTAGTGGCAGATAGTTTTATTTGTGTAAAACATTGCTTTTGTGTCTTGCTTGCAGATCATGATGTGCCAATAAGCTCCAGTTAGCTGCGGCCTTTTCCCCAGGTGGTAGTCCTGCAATCTGAATCCAGGAGATGCAGCTCTGAATCCAATATTTCAGAAGAATGAAGATGTTAGTCAACTCTGTAGTACTTGTTTGTGTGTAAATGATTCCATTGAGTGAGATTTATAGCAAATCAGGTGTAAATAAGCATCTTATAGACAATAGTGAAGTGCTGTACTCTGAATTTAATGCCAAATCTAGCCTTCAAAACAGATTCTTAAAGTAATTTTTTTTTAAAAATGGGCATAATAATGCTATCTCTGCATTTTCTACATCATGTAGCCACCTCATACATGAAAACACTAGCAGTTGTCATGAATCTTTAAGTTTTGGTGTGTTTTTTGCCATTTCCTTTGTTGCGCCATTTGTCCCGGAAGCCAACAATTTGGCATATAGTGTTGTTTAGACTGTCTATTAACACATGATCACTAAATTTCTTGTGTTAAACTGGACAGTTCTGTTACCTTTGTATATAAGTGGACCAGAAAAGCAAAATTTTGACAAGTTGAGGCATTTCAGTTTGGCTCTATGTCATTTTTTATATAAAACACTAAGCCGATGAAGTGGAAAAACCTTATTTTGCTTAGAAAAAAATCTTAAAAGAGTAGGCAGGCCAGTTTTGTGGTGCTGTTCTATAGACACCATTAAAAGCTACAAGGAAAACTTTACTTGGTCAAATTATTCCAATGCATAAGGAAATAATGGCTCTTCAAAGGTTTGCGGCTTAACATTTGAGGGAAATGGCTGTTTCTGCTTTTTATGAAAATACCACAGGTGCTAATACTTGTCTCATTCATTTAGTGTTTGATATATCATTGCCAAACTTTCAGTATGTGTTGCATATAGCCTGAAGCTGAACTATAGGAGTTTTGAAGTCTGTTTCTGAAAAAATGTTGCTTAATATAGAGGAAGCTTTTGGAGGGGTGGCCTATTTTAAATTGTTATAAATTCTTAATTTATACAGCTATCTGGTTGAAATTTGGCCAGTTGACAGTGCTTAGCCATAGAATATTGGTGTTTGAGTATGAAATGTGAAAATCTTATATTACATAATATAAATTAATAATATATAATTTTCTTATATATTTTTGACATTTTTAAAAAAAACTACTTTCACTTTCAATTTAATGTTTGGAAATAGTTCCAAATGATGGTAACTAATGAATGAAAGCCTCACTTTCAATTCCAAAGTATAAATGGAGGGATTTTTTTAACATAGGAAGCAGACCCAGGAGGAACTGTCTGTTGAAGAACCCCCCCCCCCCCCAGCCACCAAGCTGCCCACCAGAGGCCAAGCTGTACTTGGTGTTTGCCAACATGCTGTAATTTGTAAGTACTTCAAGATAATATATTAGAAAATGGTATTCCAAACTGAAGTACAAAAGTGAGACAGTTTGGTCATAAAAGCCCATTGAGACTGTTTGTTCCATTCCTAAATGAATTTCTTTCATGTTGTCAATCATTTCTGATGTGGCTTTGATAATAATATTATTTTCTAATGAAACTGCTGACTTGTATCAGTCTTTGGTCTGTATTGTGCATCTATTCACACATTTTGTTTGCTCTTTTAAGCAAACATTACAATAATTGCAAATTCTATAAGCAATTAAACAAAACTTACTGCACATAGGATGCAGAATGATGTTTTATTTAGTGTGCATATGATTTTCAGCTTATGGACAAGAAAACATATACTTTAACAATCACAGCAACACAATGAGATCCCAATTTTAAAGAAATAATGCCACCTTTCATTAATTCATTAATTCATTCTATCAATCATTCATATATATTCATTAATTCATTCATTTATTCAGTTTATTCATTGAAAAACTTGACATTTCTCAATGCAAAATAAATAAAAAGTGAGCAGTTTTCATAAAGAATAGAGCCTTTTCCCTTAATGCATTAAAAACACAACCTTAATACAGTATAAATGTTTTAAAAACCCTAATTTATTGCTTATTTTAATAGCCAGCCTGGTTGCTGTAGCCACAGAGGAATTTTCAAGGACAAGAACCAGTGCTGGTAAAACTGTGGTCTCGTGTGGTTTTCCATACCGGCTCTCGGCAAGGATTTTCAAGAAAGGAATACCATCTCCAAGTAAGAAGAAATTCTAAGCATGTCTGGTTTGAATGCTTGCAAAATGCATCTGGGTACTCAATGAGATGAGATTTACCTTTGAGTTGTTAAAAACTGATTGCAAAATGTCCAAAAGACTATATATTCTATTAAATTTGTCCTGAAAATCTTTGAATTCATGAACTTTTCTGCATATTTATCACATTTATGACTATATTAAAGGTTGTGTATGCCTCAAATGAGTGTTTACAGGCCTTTTTCAAACTTTAACAGTAGTTGCAGATAGTTTTATTTGTGTAAAACATTGCTTTTGTGTCTTGCTTGCAGATCATGATGTGCCAATAAGCTCCAGTTAGCTGCGGCCTTTTCCCCAGGTGGTAGTCCTGCAATCTGAATCCAGGAGATGCAGCTCTGAATCCAATATTTCAGAAGAATGAAGATGTTAGTCAACTCTGTAGTACTTGTTTGTGTGTAAATGATTCCATTGAGTGAGATTTATAGCAAATCAGGTGTAAATAAGCATCTTATAGACAATAGTGAAGTGCTGTACTCTGAATTTAATGCCAAATCTAGCCTTCAAAACAGATTCTTAAAGTAATTTTTTTTTTAAAAATGGGCATAATAATGCTATCTCTGCATTTTCTACATCATGTAGCCACCTCATACATGAAAACACTAGCAGTTGTCATGAATCTTTAAGTTTTGGTGTGTTTTTTGCCATTTCCTTTGTTGCGCCATTTGTCCCGGAAGCCAACAATTTGGCATATAGTGTTGTTTAGACTGTCTATTAACACATGATCACTAAATTTCTTGTGTTAAACTGGACAGTTCTGTTACCTTTGTATATAAGTGGACCAGAAAAGCAACACTTTGACAAGTTGAGGCATTTCAGTTTGGCTCTATGTTCATTTTTTATATAAAACACTAAGCCGATGAAGTGGAAAAACCTTATTTTGCTTAGAAAAAAATCTTAAAAGAGTAGGCAGGCCAGTTTTGTGGTGCTGTTCTATAGACACCATTAAAAGCTACAAGGAAAACTTTACTTGGTCAAATTATTCCAATGCATAAGGAAATAATGGCTCTTCAAAGGTTTGCGGCTTAACATTTGAGGGAAATGGCTGTTTCTGCTTTTTAATGAAAATACCACAGGTGCTAATACTTGTCTCATTCATTTAGTGTTTGATATATCATTGCCAAACTTTCAGTATGTGTTGCATATAGCCTGAAGCTGAACTATAGGAGTTTTGAAGTCTGTTTCTGAAAAAATGTTGCTTAAATTGATATAGAGGAAGCTTTTGGAGGGGTGGCCTATTTTAAATTGTTATAAATTCTTAATTTATACAGCTATCTGGTTGAAATCTGGCCAGTTGACAGTGCTTAGCCATAGAATATTGGTGTTTGAGTATGAAATGTGAAAATCTTATATTACATAATATAAATTAATAATATATAATTTTCTTATATATTTTTGACATTTTTTAAAAAAACTACTTTCACTTTCAATTTAATGTTTGGAAATAGTTCCAAATGATGGTAACTAATGAATGAAAGCCTCACTTTCAATTCCAAAGTATAAATGGAGGGATTTTTTTAACATAGGAAGCAGACCCAGGAGGAACTGTCTGTTGAATAATCCCCCCCCCACCAGCCACCAAGCTGCCCACCAGAGGCCAAGCTGTACTTGGTGTTTGCCAACATGCTGTAATTTGTAAGTACTTCATGATAATATATTAGAAAATGGTATCCAAACTGAAGTACAGAGTGAGACAGTTTGGTCATAAAAGCCCATTGAGACTGTTTGTTCCATTCCTAAATGAATTTCTTTCATGTTGTCAATCATTTCTGATGTGGCTTTGATAATAATATTATTTTCTAATGAAACTGCTGACTTGTATCAGTCTTTGGTCTGTATTGTGCATCTATTCACACATTTTGTTTGCTCTTTTAAGCAAACATTACAATAATTGCAAATTCTATAAGCAATTAAACAAAACTTACTGCACATAGGATGCAGAATGATGTTTTATTTAGTGTGCATATGATTTTCAGCTTATGGAAAAGAAAACATATACTTTAACAATCACAGCAACACAATGAGATCCCAATTTTAAAGAAATAATGCCACCTTTCATTAATTCATTAATTCATTCTATCAATCATTCATATATATTCATTAATTCATTCATTTATTCAGTTTATTTATTGAAAAACTTGACATTTCTCAATGCAAAATAAATAAAAAGTGAGCAGTTTTCATAAAGAATAGAGCCTTTTCCCTTAATGCATTAAAAACACAACCTTAATACAGTATAAATATTTTTAAAACCCTAATTTATTGCTTATTTTAATAGCCAGCCTGGTTGCTGTAGCCACAGAGGAATTTTCAAGGACAAGAACCAGTGCTGGTAAAACTGTGGTCTCGTGTGGTTTTCCATACCGGCTCTCGGCAAGGATTTTCAAGAAAGGAATACCATCTCCAAGTAAGAAGAAATTCTAAGCATGTCTGGTTTGAATGCTTGCAAAATGCATCTGGGTACTCAATGAGATGAGATTTACCTTTGAGTTGTTAAAAACTGATTGCAAAATGTCCAAAAGACTATATATTCTATTAAATTTGTCCTGAAAATCTTTGTACTCTGAATTTAATGCCAAATCTAGCCTTCAAAACAGATTCTTAAAGTATTTTTTTTTTAAAAATGGGCATAATAATGCTATCTCTGCATTTTCTACATCATGTAGCCACCTCATACATGAAAACACCAGCAGTTGTCATGAATCTTTAAGTTTTGGTGTGTTTTTTGCCATTTCCTTTGTTGCGCCATTTGTCCCGGAAGCCAACAATTTGGCATATAGTGTTGTTTAGACTGTCTATTAACACATGATCACTAAATTTCTTGTGTTAAACTGGACAGTTCTGTTACCTTTGTATATAAGTGGACCAGAAAAGCAAAATTTTGACAAGTTGAGGCATTTCAGTTTGGCTCTATGTCATTTTTTATATAAAACACTAAGCCGATGAAGTGGAAAAACCTTATTTTGCTTAGAAAAAAATCTTAAAAGAGTAGGCAGGCCAGTTTTGTGGTGCTGTTCTATAGACACCATTAAAAGCTACAAGGAAAACTTTACTTGGTCAAATTATTCCAATGCATAAGGAAATAATGGCTCTTCAAAGGTTTGCGGCTTAACATTTGAGGGAAATGGCTGTTTCTGCTTTTTATGAAAATACCACAGGTGCTAATACTTGTCTCATTCATTTAGTGTTTGATATATCATTGCCAAACTTTCAGTATGTGTTGCATATAGCCTGAAGCTGAACTATAGGAGTTTTGAAGTCTGTTTCTGAAAAAATGTTGCTTTGATATAGAGGAAGCTTTTGGAGGGGTGGCCTATTTCAAATTGATATAAATTCTTAATTTGTACAGCTATCTGGTTGAAATTTGGCCAGTTGACAGTGCTTAGCCATAGAATATTGGTGTTTGAGTATGAAATGTGAAAATCTTATATTACATAATATAAATTAATAATATATAATTTTCTTATATATTTTTGACATTTTTAAAAAAAACTACTTTCACTTTCAATTTAATGTTTGGAAATAGTTCCAAATGATGGTAACTAATGAATGAAAGCCTCACTTTCAATTCCAAAGTATAAATGGAGGGATTTTTTTAACATAGGAAGCAGACCCAGGAGGAACTGTCTGTTGAAGAACCCCCCCCCCCCCCCCACCAAGCTGCCCACCAGAGGCCAAGCTGTACTTGGTGTTTGCCAACATGCTGTAATTTGTAAGTACTTCAAGATAATATATTAGAAAATGGTATCCAAACTGAAGTACAAAGTGAGACAGTTTGGTCATAAAAGCCCATTGAGACTGTTTGTTCCATTCCTAAATGAATTTCTTTCATGTTGTCAATCATTTCTGATGTGGCTTTGATAATAATATTATTTTCTAATGAAACTGCTGACTTGTATCAGTCTTTGGTCTGTATTGTGCATCTATTCACACATTTTGTTTGCTCTTTTAAGCAAACATTACAATAATTGCAAATTCTATAAGCAATTAAACAAAACTTACTGCACATAGGATGCAGAATGATGTTTTATTTAGTGTGCATATGATTTTCAGCTTATGGAAAAGAAAACATATACTTTAACAATCACAGCAACACAATGAGATCCCAATTTTAAAGAAATAATGCCACCTTTCATTAATTCATTAATTCATTCTATCAATCATTCATATATATTCATTAATTCATTCATTTATTCAGTTTATTCATTGAAAAACTTGACATTTCTCAATGCAAAATAAATAAAAAGTGAGCAGTTTTCATAAAGAATAGAGCCTTTTCCCTTAATGCATTAAAAACACAACCTTAATACAGTATAAATGTTTTAAAACCCTAATTTATTGCTTATTTTAATAGCCAGCCTGGTTGCTGTAGCCACAGAGGAATTTTCAAGGACAAGAACCAGTGCTGGTAAAACTGTGGTCTCGTGTGGTTTTCCATACCGGCTCTCGGCAAGGATTTTCAAGAAAGGAATACCATCTCCAAGTAAGAAGAAATTCTAAGCATGTCTGGTTTGAATGCTTGCAAAATGCATCTGGGTACTCAATGAGATGAGATTTACCTTTGAGTTGTTAAAAACTGATTGCAAAATGTCCAAAAGACTATATATTCTATTAAATTTGTCCTGAAAATCTTTGAATTCATGAACTTTTCTGCATATTTATCACATTTATGACTATATTAAAGGTTGTGTATGCCTCAAATGAGTGTTTACAGGCCTTTTTCAAACTTTAACAGTAGTGGCAGATAGTTTTATTTGTGTAAAACATTGCTTTTGTGTCTTGCTTGCAGATCATGATGTGCCAATAAGCTCCAGTTAGCTGCGGCCTTTTCCCCAGGTGGTAGTCCTGCAATCTGAATCCAGGAGATGCAGCTCTGAATCCAATATTTCAGAAGAATGAAGATGTTAGTCAACTCTGTAGTACTTGTTTGTGTGTAAATGATTCCATTGAGTGAGATTTATAGCAAATCAGGTGTAAATAAGCATCTTAAAGACAATAGTGAAGTGCTGTACTCTGAATTTAATGCCAAATCTAGCCTTCAAAACAGATTCTTAAAGTATTTTTTTTTTAAAAATGGGCATAATAATGCAATTTAATGTTTGGAAATAGTTCCAAATGATGGTAACTAATGAATGAAAGCCTCACTTTCAATTCCAAAGTATAAATGGAGGGATTTTTTTAACATAGGAAGCAGACCCAGGAGGAACTGTCTGTTGAAGAACCCACCCCCCCACCAAGCTGCCCACCAGAGGCCAAGCTGTACTTGGTGTTTGCCAACATGCTGTAATTTGTAAGTACTTCAAGATAATATATTAGAAAATAGTATCCAAACTGAAGTACAAAGTGAGACAGTTTGGTCATAAAAGCCCATTGAGACTGTTTGTTCCATTCCTAAATGAATTTCTTTCATGTTGTCAATCATTTCTGATGTGGCTTTGATAATAATATTATTTTCTAATGAAACTGCTGACTTGTATCAGTCTTTGGTCTGTATTGTGCATCTATTCACACATTTTGTTTGCTCTTTTAAGCAAACATTACAATAATTGCAAATTCTATAAGCAATTAAACAAAACTTACTGCACATAGGATGCAGAATGATGTTTTATTTAGTGTGCATATGATTTTCAGCTTATGGACAAGAAAACATATACTTTAACAATCACAGCAACACAATGAGATCCCAATTTTAAAGAAATAATGCCACCTTTCATTAATTCATTAATTCATTCTATCAATCATTCATATATATTCATTAATTCATTCATTTATTCAGTTTATTCATTGAAAAACTTGACATTTCTCAATGCAAAATAAATAAAAAGTGAGCAGTTTTCATAAAGAATAGAGCCTTTTCCCTTAATGCATTAAAAAACACAACCTTAATACAGTATAAATGTTTAAAAAACCCTAATTTATTGCTTATTTTAATAGCCAGCCTGGTTGCTGTAGCCACAGAGGAATTTTCAAGGACAAGAACCAGTGCTGGTAAAACTGTTGTCTCGTGTGGTTTTCCATACCGGCTCTCGGCAAGGATTTTCAAGAAAGGAATACCATCCCCAAGTAAGAAGAAATTCTAAGCATGTCTGGTTTGAATGCTTGCAAAATGCATCTGGGTACTCAATGAGATGAGATTTACCTTTGAGTTGTTAAAAACTGATTGCAAAATGTCCAAAAGACTATATTTTCTATTAAATTTGTCCTGAAAATCTTTGAATTCATGAACTTTTTTGCATATTTATCACATTTATGACTATATTAAAGGTTGTGTATGCCTCAAATGAGTGTTTACAGGCCTTTTTCAAACTTTAACAGTAGTGGCAGATAGTTTTATTTGTGTAAAACATTGCTTTTGTGTCTTGCTTGCAGATCATGATGTGCCAATAAGCTCCAGTTAGCTGCGACCTTTTCCCCAGGTGGTAGTCCTGCAATCTGAATCCAGGAGATGCAGCTCTGAATCCAATATTTCAGAAGAATGAAGATGTTAGTCAACTCTGTAGTACTTGTTTGTGTGTAAATGATTCCATTGAGTGAGATTTATAGCAAATCAGGTGTAAATAAGCATCTTATAGACAATAGTGAAGTGCTGTACTCTAAATTTAATGCCAAATCTAGCTTTCAAAACAGATTCTTAAAGTATTTTTTTTTTAAAAATGGGCATAATAATGCTATCTCTGCATTTTCTACATCATGTAGCCACCTCATACATGAAAACACTAGCAGTTGTCATGAATCTTTAAGTTTTGGTGTGTTTTTTGCCATTTCCTTTGTTGCGCCATTTGTCCCGGAAGCCAACAATTTGGCATATAGTGTTGTTTAGACTGTCTATTAACACATGATCACTAAATTTCTTGTGTTAAACTGGACAGTTCTGTTACCTTTGTATATAAGTGGACCAGAAAAGCAAAATTTTGACAAGTTGAGGCATTTCAGTTTGGCTCTATGTCATTTTTTATATAAAACACTAAGCCGATGAAGTGGAAAAACCTTATTTTGCTTAGAAAAAAATCTTAAAAGAGTAGGCAGGCCAGTTTTGTGGTGCTGTTCTATAGACACCATTAAAAGCTACAAGGAAAACTTTACTTGGTCAAATTATTCCAATGCATAAGGAAATAATGGCTCTTCAAAGGTTTGCGGCTTAACATTTGAGGGAAATGGCTGTTTCTGCTTTTTATGAAAATACCACAGGTGCTAATACTTGTCTCATTCATTTAGTGTTTGATATATCATTGCCAAACTTTCAGTATGTGTTGCATATAGCCTGAAGCTGAACTATAGGAGTTTTGAAGTCTGTTTCTGAAAAAATGTTGCTTTGATATAGAGGAAGCTTTTGGAGGGGTGGCCTATTTTAAATTGTTATAAATTCTTAATTTATACAGCTATCTGGTTGAAATTTGGCCAGTTGACAGTGCTTAGCCATAGAATATTGGTGTTTGAGTATGAAATGTGAAAATCATATATTACATAATATAAATTAATAATATATAATTTTCTTATATATTTTTGACATTTTTAAAAAAAACTACTTTCACTTTCAATTTAATGTTTGGAAATAGTTCCAAATGATGGTAACTAATGAATGAAAGCCTCACTTTTAATTCCAAAGTATAAATGGAGGGATTTTTTTAACATAGGAAGCAGACCCAGGAGGAACTGTCTGTTGAAGAACCCCCCCCCCCCCACCAAGCTGCCCACCAGAGGCAAGCTGTACTTGGTGTTTGCCAACATGCTGTAATTTGTAAGTACTTCAAGATAATATATTAAAAAATGGTTTCCAAACTGAAGTACAAAAGAGACAGTTTGGTCATAAAAGCCCATTGAGACTGTTTGTTCCATTCCTAAATGAATTTCTTTCATGTTGTCAATCATTTCTGATGTGGCTTTGATAATAATATTATTTTCTAATGAAACTGCTGACTTGTATCAGTCTTTGGTCTGTATTGTGCATCTATTCACACATTTTGTTTGCTCTTTTAAGCAAACATTACAATAATTGCAAATTCTATAAGCAATTAAACAAAACTTACTGCACATAGGATGCAGAATGATGTTTTATTTAGTGTGCATATGATTTTCAGCTTATGGAAAAGAAAACATATACTTTAACAATCACAGCAACACAATGAGATCCCAATTTTAAAGAAATAATGCCACCTTTCATTAATTCATTAATTCATTCTATCAATCATTCATATATATTCATTAATTCATTCATTTATTCAGTTTATTCATTGAAAAACTTGACATTTCTCAATGCAAAATAAATAAAAAGTGAGCAGTTTTCATAAAGAATAGAGCCTTTTCCCTTAATGCATTAAAAACACAACCTTAATACAGTATAAATGTTTTTAAAACCCTAATTTATTGCTTATTTTAATAGCCAGCCTGGTTGCTGTAGCCACAGAGGAATTTTCAAGGACAAGAACCAGTGCTGGTAAAACTGTGGTCTCGTGTGGTTTTCCATACCGGCTCTCGGCAAGGATTTTCAAGAAAGGAATACCATCTCCAAGTAAGAAGAAATTCTAAGCATGTCTGGTTTGAATGCTTGCAAAATGCATCTGGGTACTCAATGAGATGAGATTTACCTTTGAGTTGTTAAAAACTGATTGCAAAATGTCCAAAAGACTATATATTCTATTAAATTTGTCCTGAAAATCTTTGAATTCATGAACTTTTCTGCATATTTATCACATTTATGACTATATTAAAGGTTGTGTATGCCTCAAATGAGTGTTTACAGGCCTTTTTCAAACTTTAACAGTAGTGGCAGATAGTTTTATTTGTGTAAAACATTGCTTTTGCGTCTTGCTTGCAGATCATGATGTGCCAATAAGCTCCAGTTAGCTGCGGCCTTTTCCCCAGGTGGTAGTCCTGCAATCTGAATCCAGGAGATGCAGCTCTGAATCCAATATTTCAGAAGAATGAAGATGTTAGTCAACTCTGTAGTACTTGTTTGTGTGTAAATGATTCCATTGAGTGAGATTTATAGCAAATCAGGTGTAAATAAGCATCTTATAGACAATAGTGAAGTGCTGTACTCTGAATTTAATGCCAAATCTAGCCTTCAAAACAGATTCTTAAAGTAATTTTTTTTTTTAAAATGGGCATAATAATGCTATCTCTGCATTTTCTACATCATGTAGCCACCTCATACATGAAAACACTAGCAGTTGTCATGAATCTTTAAGTTTTGGTGTGTTTTTTGCCATTTCCTTTGTTGCGCCATTTGTCCCGGAAGCCAACAATTTGGCATATAGTGTTGTTTAGACTGTCTATTAACACATGATCACTAAATTTCTTGTGTTAAACTGGACAGTTCTGTTACCTTTGTATATAAGTGGACCAGAAAAGCAACATTTTGACAAGTTGAGGCATTTCAGTTTGGCTCTATGTTATTTTTTATATAAAACACTAAGCCGATGAAGTGGAAAAACCTTATTTTGCTTAGAAAAAAATCTTAAAAGAGTAGGCAGGCCAGTTTTGTGGTGCTGTTCTATAGACACCATTAAAAGCTACAAGGAAAACTTTACTTGGTCAAATTATTCCAATGCATAAGGAAATAATGGCTCTTCAAAGGTTTGCGGCTTAACATTTGAGGGAAATGGCTGTTTCTGCTTTTTAATGAAAATACCACAGGTGCTAATACTTGTCTCATTCATTTAGTGTTTGATATATCATTGCCAAACTTTCAGTATGTGTTGCATATAGCCTGAAGCTGAACTATAGGAGTTTTGAAGTCTGTTTCTGAAAAAATGTTGCTTAAATTGATATAGAGGAAGCTTTTGGAGGGGTGGCCTATTTTAAATTGTTATAAATTCTTAATTTATACAGCTATCTGGTTGAAATCTGGCCAGTTGACAGTGCTTAGCCATAGAATATTGGTGTTTGAGTATGAAATGTGAAAATCTTATATTACATAATATAAATTAATAATATATAATTTTCTTATATATTTTTGACATTTTTTAAAAAAACTACTTTCACTTTCAATTTAATGTTTGGAAATAGTTCCAAATGATGGTAACTAATGAATGAAAGCCTCACTTTCAATTCCAAAGTATAAATGGAGGGATTTTTTTAACATAGGAAGCAGACCCAGGAGGAACTGTCTGTTGAATAATCCCCCCCCCCCCACCAAGCTGCCCACCAGAGGCCAAGCTGTACTTGGTGTTTGCCAACATGCTGTAATTTGTAAGTACTTCATGATAATATATTAGAAAATGGTATCCAAACTGAAGTACAGAGTGAGACAGTTTGGTCATAAAAGCCCATTGAGACTGTTTGTTCCATTCCTAAATGAATTTCTTTCATGTTGTCAATCATTTATGATGTGGCTTTGATAATAATATTATTTTCTAATGAAACTGCTGACTTGTATCAGTCTTTGGTCTGTATTGTGCATCTATTCACACATTTTGTTTGCTCTTTTAAGCAAACATTACAATAATTGCAAATTCTATAAGCAATTAAACAAAACTTACTGCACATAGGATGCAGAATGATGTTTTATTTAGTGTGCATATGATTTTCAGCTTATGGAAAAGAAAACATATACTTTAACAATCACAGCAACACAATGAGATCCCAATTTTAAAGAAATAATGCCACCTTTCATTAATTCATTAATTCATTCTATCAATCATTCATATATATTCATTAATTCATTCATTTATTCAGTTTATTTATTGAAAAACTTGACATTTCTCAATGCAAAATAAATAAAAAGTGAGCAGTTTTCATAAAGAATAGAGCCTTTTCCCTTAATGCATTAAAAACACAACCTTAATACAGTATAAATATTTTTAAAACCCTAATTTATTGCTTATTTTAATAGCCAGCCTGGTTGCTGTAGCCACAGAGGAATTTTCAAGGACAAGAACCAGTGCTGGTAAAACTGTGGTCTCGTGTGGTTTTCCATACCGGCTCTCGGCAAGGATTTTCAAAAAAGGAATACCATCTCCAAGTAAGAAGAAATTCTAAGCATGTCTGGTTTGAATGCTTGCAAAATGCATCTGGGTACTCAATGAGATGAGATTTACCTTTGAGTTGTTAAAAACTGATTGCAAAATGTCCAAAAGACTATATATTCTATTAAATGTGTCCTGAAAATCTTTGTACTCTGAATTTAATGCCAAATCTAGCCTTCAAAACAGATTCTTAAAGTATTTTTTTTTTAAAAATGGGCATAATAATGCTATCTCTGCATTTTCTACATCATGTAGCCACCTCATACATGAAAACACCAGCAGTTGTCATGAATCTTTAAGTTTTGGTGTGTTTTTTGCCATTTCCTTTGTTGCGCCATTTGTCCCGGAAGCCAACAATTTGGCATATAGTGTTGTTTAGACTGTCTATTAACACATGATCACTAAATTTCTTGTGTTAAACTGGACAGTTCTGTTACCTTTGTATATAAGTGGACCAGAAAAGCAAAATTTTGACAAGTTGAGGCATTTCAGTTTGGCTCTATGTCATTTTTTATATAAAACACTAAGCCGATGAAGTGGAAAAACCTTATTTTGCTTAGAAAAAAATCTTAAAAGAGTAGGCAGGCCAGTTTTGTGGTGCTGTTCTATAGACACCATTAAAAGCTACAAGGAAAACTTTACTTGGTCAAATTATTCCAATGCATAAGGAAATAATGGCTCTTCAAAGGTTTGCGGCTTAACATTTGAGGGAAATGGCTGTTTCTGCTTTTTATGAAAATACCACAGGTGCTAATACTTGTCCGGATGTGAATACAGAAACAAAGAGTGCTTGTGTTCAAGTATCAATATTTTATTAAAATTGAATGAAAAAGAAGCAAAAAATGTTCTTTTTGCAGAGAACTTGACTGAATTTGACACTCTATTGCAGATATTGATAGTTTTCAATGTAAATATTGGAAAAATCATAGCTTGTGGAAGTCTGATAATTAGTTGTTTGTAGCCGATTGACTCCCTGGCGGAAGGGTTATGTATTTGAACTCAATTTTGACAGTCGGGTCAATGGTCAACATGGTGTTTTGTTGTGATTATATTTTGTGTCTTGAATTGTTCTAGAGATGCCATGTCCTTGTTTTTTAATTGGGGTGTGTATAAAGTCAAAAGCCAGGTAAGTGTCTATATGAAACATATAGTAAAAATAACTGTGGTCTCACGCCATAAGTGAGGGATAGAACAGGCTGACAGATAACATGGATAAAATACCGTTCCTTACTTACACAAAAGTGTAACGGCCTGTGCGAAGACGGGGCGACGCTATTGTGAGCCAGGATCGCGGAGATGGTCACCAATTATATATCTACCTGACTCTAAGTGACGGATAGATTGGGCTGGAAAATCGTATATTTATTATCTCTTTTACAGAAGTGTAACAGACTGTGCGAAGAAGGGGTGGCGCTACAGTCGGCCAGGGTTGCAGAGCTTGTCATCAGCCCTGACTTGGCTGGTTCTCCTATATTGGACGGACAGGTTTACACTTGATGGATATATGTTTGTTCTTTATTTTCTACTATAAATGCATTATACCAGATTCACTATAAGGCATTCAATCCATAATTAAGCAATGCTTTGCATTATTCCATTCTCCGTTAAGTCAATACTTATTTATTTTATTAGCACAATATAAATTTCCCATAGCTTGATTTGAGTAATGTTTTCTCGAAGAAAAAGTATTAAAACTGTTCGCTAAACAAAAGTAATCTTTGAATAGCATA
The DNA here is from genome assembly GCF_026914265.1 of Mya arenaria. Lineage (NCBI taxonomy): Eukaryota > Metazoa > Mollusca > Bivalvia > Myida > Myidae > Mya > Mya arenaria. The sequence goes on along the minus strand of NC_069124.1, from coordinate 14,995,374 downwards.
ATGCTAGGAAAAGACACTGCCGTAAATTATGAAAGGTATACAAACTTCTTCAGACTCCAAGTTCCGTTAACCAGCTACCAGCGAAAGCATTGACAACAAATCCAGCCCTGAACATTCCGGCGAAAGCCGCTGGAAGTAATCATGTATGTTCGGATTCCAATGAAGTCACATTTTTTTATATAAACAGTCTAATGTAATTCCTATACTTTACTGTCTTTCTTAATATTCATCCTGTTCCTGTCAGAGCATTATGCCCCTCGCTATCTGTCAAACGAACACTGTATTTCTGTCTTTTTGTATCTTTCTCCACCACTTCCATCTCTCTTCCTCTTTTCCTCCTTTTGCTTCTCTATTTCTTCCCTTGTATCTCCAAACTACCACAATTGGCATATTTTTCTTCTTCCATTCTGTTTTCAAAACTGGATGTGTCTAAATAAGTTACAACTACTGGTATTTGATTTTAAACACTGCTTTTTATACTCATGACATTGGACCGGACGTGGGATTTATGTGCGGCAGATTTAAAGTGCATGTTACATGTTATGTATTTAAGACAAGGACAGGGTTTGCGTCAAGTATGAGCGCAGCCACAACAAACCGCACTCAAGACGTTCAGATGCAACAATTATCAAAAACATTCGTGGTGAGAAGGAACAAGCCAATCGAGCAACATTGTCAGGGGAAAGAAAAGGCAGTGAGTGAAATTTACGTATATATAGATAACACAATTAGTTTATTGAATAGTATACCAATATTGAAAAATAATTAGTCCATTGGACAAGCAATGTGCCCTTAGAAAAATGTTTCCGAAAAACCGCCTTTGTTGCCGTAAAATGAAATCGATTTAAGAATATTTTGTTTTGTTTGAAGCTTGAGGGAGCAATTAAAGAGTTTTGCAAGAATATAGCCCCCATGGTCATCGAACAGTTCAACATTAAGGTATGTCAAAATAACCGTTTGAGTTATACTTAAAAGTTAAACTTTTTGCTTTAAGTGTGAACTTAACAGATCGGACGTGTTTTTTGTGTTGCTAGAAATATTCAAAAAAAAGCTGGGTTATACCTATCAGTTTACATGGATTTTTATACCAAAATGTGCTTCTTGCTACAAAGATTGTAGTGCCCTTATAACTTTGGATCTAAAAATGTGAACTTGTGAGTCTTGGACGATTTTTGTTAGAACAAAGGAATATGTTTACTGTTTGAGAGGTGAACACTTGTCAAGCGGATTCGTATATTCGCGGATTATCTAACACCTGGTTATTATCCATTATATTACCTGGCTATTATGGCAAGCGGAACAATAGAAGATCTTCGGCACATACCGGATTACATCCCGGGATTTCCGATAGCGCCCTCGGCATTGCTCGCCTATAGCGGAACCGAAATCGTGGACCTCCCGGAACATCACGATCACGATCCTGATCAACTTACGCCCCTTACCGCTGTACGTATCAAAGATAAACAACATACGCCATGTGAATATGATGCCAATGAATACGTAGACGAATATGATGACACATATGATTGCCACGAACCCATTGATATTACACTAGCAAATGAGACAATTAATATGAATAGTCAGCCCCATAGCAATCAGCAGTTCTTCTATACTTTAGACGACTGCTTGAGTATGTGGAAAAGTTACTCTGCCTGACTAAAAGAAATGACTGTGACATAGTATTGTACAGGTCAATTCTTCTGAAAAGAGCCCGAGAAATCGAAACATGCCCAAAAGGATCCCTTGTCCAACGACGCTCAACGAAGGTGGAAGAGAGCTGTGTGCGATATGCCAAAGACTGCTTCACTCTACAGGAATTTATTGACAATAAAGACGAGAAAGCAATAGCTGAAATATTCACAAAAAAACGCACAACAGTCAAATTTGAAAACGCTTCTAACAGCGTTCATGCTGAAACGTCCCAACTATCGAGTACCGTTCAACAAGAACTTGCATTTATGAAATCCTCCATTCAGCTTCTACAGCAAGACGTTACAATACTCAAGCAGGAAAACGAGATTCAGAAGAAAACAATTGATAAACTAACCAACAATTTAGCAGAATGTAGAAAAACACTTACTGAAAGCAACAATGAAAGTGTACGTCTACGGAAAATAGATATTGACTATATGACCTCTATGAAAATAGCATGACCATACTTGAATCATTTTATTTTCCGCGCTCATATGCCGCGGCCGTCATAGGACAAAATGAGCAGCATTTGCCAAAAACCCCAACAAGCGCTCATGTGACCGATCCTGCAACGTTGACCACCTATCACCATAGCAACCAAGGCCAAACACCTGCCCCTGGAAACAACGCTGCCCCCCCCGCAAACAACCAGGAACAAATAACAAAGACAATCATGCAACGAAACGGCGTTGACAACATGGTGCAACTAAACTCTACCTCATCGACAATACAGAGAGACAGTCAATCGTGTGCCAACACCAATGTAGCAAACGAATTCGCTAGCAACCGAGGACTCGGCAGAGAAAATATTATACCCGTCCGCGTCACCAGAAATGTTGGAAAAACCGACGGGAATATTAAACATTCGCAGAAAAATGCCAAAAGTGCCTCTTATACCAAACCAAGTGAACCTCATACACCGCCTGTAATCCGCCAGAATAACACCGGCACACAGGCACCGCATGAGCAGGGCGGTACATTTTCGCCGTCAAACTATGACGTCATCCTCACTCAGTCTGGTAATGATGTCACACGAGCGCATCCTAACCATGACGCCAATCCGACAACACCAGTCCGAAATGTCCCGGGTGACTTTCCAAGAACCGACGTCATAAAAGCACCGCCAAGCAATGACGTTCAAGGCGTCATTCTTACATCGACACAACATGGCGTCACACATGCACCGCCAAGCCAGACCTTTGGAACTGCTCCACCTAGACACGAAATCACATATGCTCCATCAACATATGCTGTGTACAAAAGTGACTGTGATACGATAGAAAGCCCCTGGTTCTGGCCAAAGAAGATGTATTGTCGCCGATGGTACTCGGAAAGGGCATAGCAAGATAAGTTTAATGACGCTAACAACTACCATGAAAGTAATAATGAATAGTACAATGTAATTTTTTCTCACTTTAGTCATTTCCAATCTAGTAAATATGAGTAATGTAACTCCGACTAAGTGCAATATTCTTACATGGAACGTAAGAGGTGCCATGTCGTCAGCTGGCTCTATAAGTAATCTTCTAGACACTTACGACATCGACATTGCATGCATCTCAGAGCACAAACTTAAGTCACCCAGTGTTACATTTTTAGATACACTACACGCGTCATATAGATATGTCTGTGTCTGTGAACAAGTTGACTTAAACGCTAAATGTGGTAAAGGAGGTGTGAGCATAATGTTTAAGAAATCTCTCTCTCTTTTGTTGTGCAAGAACTTAGAAACATTAAATCCACTCGCTTGACTGGCATTAAATTAACAAGTGTAGAGTCCACTATTGTTACACCTATCTATGTTTTATGCATGTATCTACCATCGGCAAATTATACATTTGATGATTATATAGAATGCTTAATCGAACTACAAAGTATTTATGACATGTATTCTAATGACGGTTTTATAATATTATGTGGAGATGCTAATGTGCAACTGACTGATATTAATGACAGAAGGTCAACTGCATTTAATAACTTTTTATCTGACAAAGTGTATAAACAGAGGAGTGAACTTCACATTTAAGCCGAGTAAAAGAATTCTAGATTATGTTGTATTAGGTAAATCGCAGTTAGATATTGTGTTTGATAGCTATATTGTTAACGATGATTGTTGTGTTGTATCCCATTGAAACCACTGTCTGTTTTCCGTTATATCACTTCACTTTGCCTGATAAACTATTAATTGCATGGAACAAATGTACAGATCAACATTTTAATTCATACGCAGTCGCTCTTGATAACAAACTGTGCAAACTTAGTCTTGATAGTATACGGTTGTGTAATACTGATATACACTCACTCTATGATCATATAATTAGATCAATGTTAGAATGTGCTGAATCAAACTTGCCCATGTCAAAATATAACATGCATGCTAAGCCTTATTGGACTAGTGATGTAAAATGCGCGCATATGATACAAAAAGATGAACGAAAAAAATGGTGTTCTGCAGGAAAACCCAGAGAGCGTGATAATCCACTATATGTCAGTTACAAATCGGCAAAACGAGCATTCATCAACACCCAAAAGGCTGCTATATACAATTGCAATAAAAAGTTTTATAATGATTTAAACGAGGCTGCGGAGTGCGACATGCGTCTATTTTGGTATTTAGTAAAGACGAAACGTACTTCTAGATCGAATCCAATAAATGAGCTAGCTATAAATGGTATCTCATTGAGGCACCCACACCAAATATCAAATGCTTTCCGTGACTACTACTCACAAACTTTCAAACCTAAGAGTGCACCACATTTCGACAACGAATTTCTGAACAAATTAGATTCAGTTAATGAAGAAGTTAATGCATTCATACAATCGAATGACTATGAGTTCGACCCAAGTTTGACAGAAAACGTACAGATCGAAGAGTTAAATAATGCTATTAGAAAAATGAAGATGAGAAAAGCCCCCGGATATGACAAAGTAACGCCGGAGCACATAAAATACGGCGGTAAAACTCTGCGGGCATATATTGCACGACTATTCACGCTAATGATCAAATGCGCTTACGTTCCGGAAGAATGCAAACTTGTTATCATTATCCCAGTTCACAAAGAGGGAAAACCAAGGTCCTCCCCAAGTAGCTACAGACCTATTTCTTTATTGCCGGTGCTATACAAGCTATTTGAAAATGTCATCCATAGCCGTTTGAATACATGGTGTGCTGACAGTAGCATCGACTTCCCTAATAAACAACAAAATGCATACCAAAAGCATATCGGGCCCGTAACAACATCGTTCACCAAGGGTGCATTTGATTCCGTTCGGCACAGTGCCATAATTATGAAAATGAAATCACTTGGTCTAAAAGGCATTTTCCTGAGGCTGATGGTTAATATATATTCATCTCTTAAAGGATGTGTTCTTGCAAATGGAGTCCTATTCGAAACCTTTCCTGTTCTTCAAAGTGTACGGCAAGGCGGAATAATATCAACATGGAGTTATCTCCTCTTCATTGATGAAATACTGTACATCCTTGAAAATAATGGCCATGGTTTAACACTGCATGATATCCCCTACGGGAACCCCACTCTCGCCGATGATCTAACTCTACTTTGCCCGAACAAAATGTCTCTTGAAAATCAACTCGCTGTTGTCCTTGAATACGCCAACAAATGGGGCTATGAATTTAATTTCAGTAAATGCCAACTCGTTATATTCCAGAAAAACATTCCTCGTGAAACAACAGTACCATTTGGGCAGCAAACACTGGTCAGCGTACACTCTGCTAAACACCTCGGTGTGAACTTGAGGTATAATTTAAGTTGCAGTGAAACTTTTTACAATCGTCTACGAAAAGGATACTCCTCCCTTTTCAGTGTACTATCAATTGAAAATTGCGATGTTAACCCTTTGACAATAGCCTCTCTCGTGACAAAAGTTAGCATACTCACAGCACTGTACGGCGTAGAATTATGGTCCAACGTTTCCGCTACATCAATGCTGCGATTAGAAAGATTCAAGCGCCTAGCAGCTAAACGAATTCAACATTTACCGACATCGACACGCACGGATATGGCCCTAAGCATGCTAGGCTGGGTACACAATGGAATACGACATCCATAAACGTAAACTCATGTTCCTCCAAAAACTTTGTACTATGCCCACCTCATTGCTAGCTCGTCAAATATTCAACTATAGACTGAACCTATCCATAGCAAAGGGATTTCAACATCAGACAGGCTACATTCCGGACATAATTTCACTTTTGCAAAAATACAAACTGATTGGGTCTTTGAATGTGTACCTTAAAACATCCATATTCCCAAGTAAAAGTAAGTGGAAACAAATAGTCAATCGAACATTATCACTGTATCACAAAACTCAGTGGCGATGAAGGACTAACTCTGACGAGGATTTCCGAAGATTCCAAAGCGTCCATGAGTCTATTGCCCTATCCATTCTTTGGTTGAATGCACAGTCACGCACGGAAATCATTCACGCCATAAGTGCAACCAAGGCATTAGTTTATAGACAATTTCAACCCGAATACACGTGTAAACTCTGCAAAACTGAAACAAGTGATATTATAATGCATACCATTATCATCTGCTCAAAAACTGGCAGCCTCAGAAAAAACTTTTCTACACGAAACTAAAACATTATGCGGTCAGCACATATATACGTTGCTCGTAAATTCGGATAATGAATATCTAATGCGCTCACTCTTCCAGCCAAACTTCATCACTGCTTTCAGTCTCCCGGAGAAAACTTTTAAGATGTTTCTTAAAAAAGCATTCAAATTTGTTCACGACACTATCAGTCTGTACAATAACAATAATAGTGTGTAAGTGTGATAAAATATTGCTTGCATTTTGTTGCATAAGTACCCTAATATACACATCTTAAACCTGCCACTAAATGCTTATTTTTCGTTTTCGATAAGCTCTTAGTTATATGACGGGTTAATATACAGTATGCATGCGTGTACATATTGAATGCAAAATTTAAAAGATTGGTTCAATCATTATAACCAATCATTTGCAAATAATCATACAACTATATAATATGTATAAGTAATGTACTTTTTGAACATGTATTATTTATATTATTAACTACATTGTATGCCATGTCACTTATATCATATGTTAAACCACTGAAAAGTGGAATAAAAGAGAATATATAAACTGCAGATACCAGTCTTTTTACGATCTTAAGCGTGTTCACAAATTATTCTAGACACTGATTACGAAAATCAACAGTACCCAGTTCCCCGCTGACATCTTCGACAACAAAGACGTGCTCAAGTTTTTAACGAAGTGCGTGCGCCTGTGTTGGTTGATGCAATCACACTACCCGCCCATGTTCCTTGATTTCTCCCACAAACCTGGAGATCCATTCAACAAGGATATTCTGACAGCGTATTCTGCCCGCGGACCAAGGATTGCCTTCATTGTATGGCTCCCGGTAAATCTACACAAGGGCGGACCTCTCGTCTCCAAGGGATACGCAGAAGGAAAAAAACCATGAATTGCCTCAATGATTAGATGTTGTCTTGCCAGCAGTGCTTTATTTGCACGCGTTTTACTAGAAGTTTGACTATGCCGTTTACATGGAGCCTATCATATTCAAGCTGACAGTTGTCTTAAAATATATTTAATAAGTAGTGTCCGCAACAAAGTCTAAGTGAGTGTTTTGTAGTATCTGCTACACAGTAAGTGAGTGTTTTGTAGTATCTGCTACACAGTTAGTGAGTGTTTTGTAGTATCTGCTACACAGTTAGTGAGTGTTTTGTAGTATCTGCTACACAGTTAGTGAGTGTTTTGTAGTATCTGCTACACAGTTAGTGAGTGTTTTGTAGTATCTGCTACACAGTTAGTGAGTGTTTTGTAGTATCTGCTACGCAGTTAGTGAGTGTTTTGTAGTATCTGCTACACAGTTAGTGAGTGTTTTGTAGTATCTGCTACACAGTAAGTGAGTGTTTTGTAGTATCTGCTACACAGTTAGTGAGTGTTTTGTAGTATCTGCTACACAGTTAGTGAGTGTTTTGTAGTATCTGCTACACAGTTAGTGAGTGTTTTGTAGTATCTGCTACGCAGTTAGTGAGTGTTTTGTAGTATCTGCTACGCAGTTAGTGAGTGTTTTGTAGTATTTGTCACACAGTGTACATGAATGCATTTCAATCTCTGCTGCACAGAGTAAGTGAGTGTTGTGTAGTATCTGCTTCGCAGACAAAATGAGTGTTCTGTAGTATCTGCTACAGTGACTAAGTGAGTGTTTGTAATATCTGCTACACTGACTAAGTGACTGTTGTGTAGTATTTTCTACATTGACTAAGTGAATGTTTGTAGTATATGCAACATTGACTAAGTGAATGTTTTGAAGTATATGCTACACTGACTAAGTGAATGTTTTGTAGTATCTGCTACACTGACTAAGTGAGTGTTTTGTAGTATTTTCTACACTGACTAAGTGAATGTTTTGTAGTATCTGCTACACTGACTAAGTGAGTGTTTGTAGTATCTGCTACACTGACTAAGTGAATGTTTTGTAGTATCTGCTACACTGACTAAGTGAATGTTTTGTAGTATCTGCTACACTGACTAAGTGAATGTTTTGTAGTATCTGCTACACTGACTAAGTGAGTGTTTGTAGTATATGCTACACTGACTACGTGAGTGGTTTGTGGTATCTGCTTCACTGACTAAGTGAGTGTTTGTAGTATATGCTACACTGACTAAGTGAGTATTCTGTACTATTTGCTACACTGACTAAGTGAGTGTTTGTAGTATATGCTATACTGACTAAGTGAGTGTTTGTAGTATATGCTACACTGACTAAGTGAGTGTTTGTAGTATATGCTACACTGACTAAGTGAGTGTTTTGTAGTATCTGCTTCACTGACTAAGTGAGTGTTTGTAGTATATGCTACACTGACTGAGTGAGTGTTTGTAGTATCTGCTTCACTGACTAAGTGAGTGTTTGTAGTATATTCTACACTGACTAAGTGAGTGTTTTGTAGTATCTGCTACACTGACTATGTGAACGTTTTGTAGTATCTGCTACACTGACTAAGTGAATGTTTTGTAGTATCTGCTACACTGACTAAGTGAGTGTTTGTAGTATATGCTACAATGACTACGTGAGTGTTTTGTAGTATCTGCTTCACTGACTAAGTGAGTGTTTGTAGTATATGCTACACTGACTAAGTGAGTGTTCTGTAGTATCTGCTACACTGACTAAGTGAGTGTTTGTAGTATCTGCTACACTGACTAAGTGAATGTTTTGTAGTATCTGCTACACTGACTAAGTGAGTGTTCTGTAGTATCTGCTACACTGACTAAGTGAATGTTTTGTAGTATCTGCTTCACTGACTAAGTGAGTGTTTGTAGTATATGCTTCACTGACTAAGTGAGTGTTTGTAGTATATTCTACACTGACTAAGTGTGTGTTTGTAATCTCTGCTACACTGACTACGTGAGTGTTTTGTAGTATCTGCTACACTGACTAAGTGAGTGTTCTGTAGTATCTGCTACACTGACTAAGTGAATGTTTTGTAGTATCTGCTTCACTGACTAAGTGAGTGTTTGTAGTATATGCTTCACTGACTAAGTGAGTGTTTGTAGTATATTCTACACTGACTAAGTGTGTGTTTGTAATCTCTGCTACACTGACTACGTGAGTGTTTTGTAGTATCTGCTACACTGACTAAGTGAGTGTTCTGTAGTATCTGCTTCACTGACTACGTGAGTGTTTTGTAGTATCTGCTACACTGACTAAGTGAGTGTTTGTAGTATATGCTACACTGACTAAGTGAGTGTTTTGTAGTATCTGATTCACTGACTAAGTGAGTGTTTGTAGTATCTGCTACACTGACTAAGTGAGTGTTCTGTAGTATCTGCTACACTAACTAAGTGAGTGTTTGTAGTATATGCTACACTGACTAAGTGAGTGTTTTATAGTATCTGCTACACTGACTAAGTGAGTGTTTGTAGTATCTGCTACAATGACTACGTGAGTGTTTCGTAGTATCTGCTACACTGACTAAGTGAGTGTTTTGCAGTATCTGCTTCACTGACTAAGTGAGTGTTTGTAGTATCTGCTACACTGACTAAGTGAGTGTTAGTAGTATATGCTACACTGACTAAGTGAGTGTTTTGAAGTATCTGCTTCACTGACTACGTGAATGTTTTGTAGTTACTGCTTCACTGACTACGTGAATGTTTTGTTGTATTTGCTACTCTGACTTAGTGAATGTTTTGTAGTTACTGCTTCACTGACTAAGTGAGTGTTTGTAGTATATGCTTCACTGACTAAGTGAGTGTTTGTAGTATATTATACACTGACTAAGTGTGTGTTTGTAATCTCTGCTACACTGACTACGTGAGTGTTTTGTAGTTTCTGCTACACTGACTAAGTGAGTGTTTTGTAGTATCTGCTTCACTGACTACGTGAGTTTTTTGTAGTATCTGCTACACTGACTAAGTGAGTGTTTTGTAGTATCTGATTCACTGACTAAGTGAGTGTTTTGTAGTATTTGTCACACAGTGTACATGAATGCATTTCAATCTCTGCTGCACAGAGTAAGTGAGTGTTGTGTAGTATCTGCTTCGCAGACAAAATGAGTGTTCTGTAGTATCTGCTACAGTGACTAAGTGAGTGTTTGTAATATCTGCTACACTGACTAAGTGACTGTTGTGTAGTATTTTCTACATTGACTAAGTGAATGTTTGTAGTATATGCAACATTGACTAAGTGAATGTTTTGAAGTATATGCTACACTGACTAAGTGAATGTTTTGTAGTATCTGCTACACTGACTAAGTGAGTGTTTTGTAGTATTTTCTACACTGACTAAGTGAATGTTTTGTAGTATCTGCTACACTGACTAAGTGAGTGTTTGTAGTATCTGCTACACTGACTAAGTGAATGTTTTGTAGTATCTGCTACACTGACTAAGTGAATGTTTTGTAGTATCTGCTACACTGACTAAGTGAATGTTTTGTAGTATCTGCTACACTGACTAAGTGAGTGTTTGTAGTATATGCTACACTGACTACGTGAGTGGTTTGTGGTATCTGCTTCACTGACTAAGTGAGTGTTTGTAGTATATGCTACACTGACTAAGTGAGTATTCTGTACTATTTGCTACACTGACTAAGTGAGTGTTTGTAGTATATGCTATACTGACTAAGTGAGTGTTTGTAGTATATGCTACACTGACTAAGTGAGTGTTTGTAGTATATGCTACACTGACTAAGTGAGTGTTTTGTAGTATCTGCTTCACTGACTAAGTGAGTGTTTGTAGTATATGCTACACTGACTAAGTGAGTGTTTGTAGTATCTGCTTCACTGACTAAGTGAGTGTTTGTAGTATATTCTACACTGACTAAGTGAGTGTTTTGTAGTATCTGCTACACTGACTATGTGAACGTTTTGTAGTATCTGCTACACTGACTAAGTGAATGTTTTGTAGTATCTGCTACACTGACTAAGTGAGTGTTTGTAGTATATGCTACAATGACTACGTGAGTGTTTTGTAGTATCTGCTTCACTGACTAAGTGAGTGTTTGTAGTATATGCTACACTGACTAAGTGAGTGTTCTGTAGTATCTGCTACACTGACTAAGTGAGTGTTTGTAGTATCTGCTACACTGACTAAGTGAATGTTTTGTAGTATCTGCTACACTGACTAAGTGAGTGTTCTGTAGTATCTGCTACACTGACTAAGTGAATGTTTTGTAGTATCTGCTTCACTGACTAAGTGAGTGTTTGTAGTATATGCTTCACTGACTAAGTGAGTGTTTGTAGTATATTCTACACTGACTAAGTGTGTGTTTGTAATCTCTGCTACACTGACTACGTGAGTGTTTTGTAGTATCTGCTACACTGACTAAGTGAGTGTTCTGTTGTATCTGCTACACTGACTAAGTGAATGTTTTGTAGTATCTGCTTCACTGACTAAGTGAGTGTTTGTAGTATATGCTTCACTGACTAAGTGAGTGTTTGTAGTATATTCTACACTGACTAAGTGTGTGTTTGTAATCTCTGCTACACTGACTACGTGAGTGTTTTGTAGTATCTGCTACACTGACTAAGTGAGTGTTCTGTAGTATCTGCTTCACTGACTACGTGAGTGTTTTGTAGTATCTGCTACACTGACTAAGTGAGTGTTTGTAGTATATGCTACACTGACTAAGTGAGTGTTTTGTAGTATCTGATTCACTGACTAAGTGAGTGTTTGTAGTATCTGCTACACTGACTAAGTGAGTGTTCTGTAGTATCTGCTACACTAACTAAGTGAGTGTTTGTAGTATATGCTACACTGACTAAGTGAGTGTTTTATAGTATCTGCTACACTGACTAAGTGAGTGTTTGTAGTATCTGCTACAATGACTACGTGAGTGTTTCGTAGTATCTGCTACACTGACTAAGTGAGTGTTTTGCAGTATCTGCTTCACTGACTAAGTGAGTGTTTGTAGTATCTGCTACACTGACTAAGTGAGTGTTAGTAGTATATGCTACACTGACTAAGTGAGTGTTTTGAAGTATCTGCTTCACTGACTACGTGAATGTTTTGTAGTTACTGCTTCACTGACTACGTGAATGTTTTGTTGTATTTGCTACTCTGACTTAGTGAATGTTTTGTAGTTACTGCTTCACTGACTAAGTGAGTGTTTGTAGTATATGCTTCACTGACTAAGTGAGTGTTTGTAGTATATTATACACTGACTAAGTGTGTGTTTGTAATCTCTGCTACACTGACTACGTGAGTGTTTTGTAGTTTCTGCTACACTGACTAAGTGAGTGTTTTGTAGTATCTGCTTCACTGACTACGTGAGTTTTTTGTAGTATCTGCTACACTGACTAAGTGAGTGTTTTGTAGTATCTGATTCACTGACTAAGTGAGTGTTTGTAGTATCTGCTACACTGACTAAGTGAGTGTTCTGTAGTATCTGCAACACTGACTAAGTGAGTGTTTGTAGTATATGCTACACTGACTAAGTGAGTGTTTTGTAGTATCTGCTACACTGACTAAGTGAGTGTTTGTAGTATCTGCTACAATGACTACGTGAGTGTTTTGTAGTATCTGCTACACTGACTAAGTGAGTGTTTTGCAGTATCTGCTTCACTGACTAAGTGAGTGTTTGTAGTATCTGCTTCACTGACTAAGTGAGTGTTTGTAGTATATGCTACACTGACTACGTGAGTGTTTTGAAGTATCTGCTTCACTGACTAAGTGAATGTTTTGTAGTTACTGCTTCACTGACTACGTGAATATTTTGTAGTATTTGCTACTCTGACTAAGTGAATGTTTTGTAGTTACTGCTACGCTGACTAAGTGAATGTTTTTTAGTATTTGCTACTCTGACTAAGTGAATGTTTAGTAGTTACTGCTACGCTGACTAAGTGAATGTTTTTTAGTATTTGCTACTCTGACTAAGTGAATGGTTTGTAGTTACTGCTACGCTGACTAAGTGAATGTTTTGTAGTATATGCTACACTGACTAAGTGAATGTTTTGTAGTATCTGCTACACTGACTAAGTGAGTGTTTGTAGTGTATGCTATACTGACTAAGTGAATGTTTTGTAGTATCTGCTTCACTGACTAAGTGAGTGTTTGTAGTATATGCTACACTGACTAAGTGAGTGTTTGTAGTATATGCTACACTGACTAAGTGAATATTTTGTAGTATATGCTACACTGACTAAGTGAGTGTTTATAGTATATGCTACACTGACTAAGTGAATGTTTTGTAGTGTCTGCTACACTGACTAAGTGAGTGTTTGTAGTATCTGCTTCACTGACTAAGTGAGTGTTTGTAGTATCTGCTTCACTGACTAAGTGAGTGTTTGTAGTATCTGCTTCACTGACTAAGTGAGTGTTTGTAGTATATGCTTCACTGACTAAGTGAGTGTTTGTAGTATCTGCTTCACTGACTAAGTGAGTGTTCTGTAGTATCTGCTACACCGACTAAGTGAGTGTTTTGAAGTATCTGCTTCACTGACTACGTGAATGTTTTGTAGTATTTGCTATTCTGACTAAGTGAGTGTTTCACAGGTGTTCGTCACATAGCCTGGATACAGTAATACATTCTTTTTTTAAATATTTTTTTTTTATTTTTAATATTTTTTTTTTAATTTATTTATTTCTGTCAAGATAGTGAACACATGTCATTTAAAAAAATTATTCCACAATTTTTCATGAAAGTAAAATTAGTTTAATATATAAATAAATATAAGGTAAACATGTGCAAAAATTCATCAATTCCAAACGGACCTTATCAATAGAGCATAGTTCCTAAAATAATTGAGATAATCTAATAATTTTTACTGTTCTGATAAGGTAAGATTCCCATCTGCAAGAAAAATATAGCTTTTATGCTAGTAAGATTGATCTTTACGCATATTCAAACAAAATGCACCGACCAGAAGCTGAAATTTGCCATTACGAAAGAACCGGGAGAAAGGAACGCATTTTATTCGACAACAAACGTGCAATTTCTTTTGCGTAGTATTGCAGATGTAGATGCGCGCATGCGCTCTAGGGTTACTGTGTGATATGAAATCAGAAATAAAGTATGTTAAATTTTAAATTTAAGGAATAAAATGTGATATTTACAAAATTGTATTGAGATTTAAACACCACACATTTAAAATACAAGTATTTCTGTTTTGTGGCCAATTCAAATGGAATAAAAACCTAGAAAAAATGATGATAAATTTATCAGTCGAAATATTGTTATTCCTAACACAAAAGAAACTACAGAGCTAAATTCGTTCTGGAAAACGGTAGCTTACCGTCAACTGTGGTTCTGTTAAAGCTGCACTATCACAGATATATTAATATAAATATCTGCAAACCAATGATAACAGTTTGCTGACAAAAAATCACATCACAGATTGTCATATTTCCGTTCGAAAATCAATGTTTTATGGCTTAAACCGTTACTAACGGTTTAAGAAAATTGCATAAAACATATTTTTTTACCTTAAATATAAAATTCTGCGACCATTTTTTTGTCAACCGTCTTAAATAATTGGTTTCCATGGACTTTCGCAAAAATCGGCTCGTTCCAAGACAAAAAATAAAAAGTTGTCAAAACGTTCAATCTGTGAGAGTGCAACTTTAAAATATTGAACCCATATTTCATTGTCAGTTACAAAAGTTGCATTTTTTCGATCAGAGTTTCTTTGACAATAAAGTTTAAAGTAAAAAGTAAAAAATGATGTATTTTGGGATCTCTCAACTTACCATGTAAGAAATTTTCATTTCACATTTGTAATTGAAACAGTTTATATTTATTGGGTGTTTTACAACAAAGTCAAGACACTAATGATAAGTTAATACGTCTGCAAGCATACGGTCGGTGGGTTGGTCGCGCGCTCTTTTGACAAAAGTTGTGGCGCCAAATACTTCCACAGTTTAACGGGGCTAGACACCAGATGGTTTAAAAATCGGCAATTACAGTATTTCCTCAAAACAAGCATAGAATTGTCAATGCGACTTAATAGGGGGCCGATAATACTTAACATGGTTGAAATAATGGACGCAACAATCATGTTGCTGCCTCACATGTGTTTGCCCGTTTAAAATAGCGCATAATGGATTCCCAGTATAAAACATATCTGTTCATGAGCGCAGATGGCTCAAGACCACAGTTATCTGCCCCCCGTTGACAACAGTTATCTGCCCCCCGTTGACCAAGATCCGGATGTGAATACAGAAAAAAAGAGTGCTTGTGTTCAAGTATCAATATTTTATTAAAATTGAATGCAAAAGAAGCAAAAAATGTTCTTTTTGCAGAGAACTTGACTGAATTTGACACTCTATTGCACAAATTGATAGTTTTCAATGTAAATATTGGAAAAATCATAGCTTGTGGAAGTCTGAAAATTAGTTGTTTGTAGCCGATTGACTCCCTGGCGGAAGGGTTATGTATTTGAACTCAATTTTGACAGTCGGGTCAATGGTCACCATGGTGTTTTCTTGTGATTATATTTTGTGTCTTGAATTGTTCTAGAGATGCCATGTCCATGTTT
Source organism: Mya arenaria (assembly GCF_026914265.1). Taxonomy (NCBI): domain Eukaryota; kingdom Metazoa; phylum Mollusca; class Bivalvia; order Myida; family Myidae; genus Mya; species Mya arenaria. The sequence goes on along the minus strand of NC_069124.1, from coordinate 14,979,694 downwards.
TTCAATTGGGGTGTGTATAAAGTCAAAAGCCAGGTTAGTGTCTATATGAAACATATAGTAAAAATAACTGTGGTCTCACGCCAGATAAATAAACAAACGCTATTTATTAAACTTACTGGGATCTACGTGATAGAATACCGTAGTAAATTTCGAATGGGGAAAATGCGCAAAAACTGCGAAGATGCATACCCATTGTGTATTTCGATGTAGATTTTACATCAAGCAGCAGTAGCAGGCTTTGTTTCGCTCCGGGCCTCTGTGAATTTATAGTTCAATATTAGAAGTGCTGATTTAAACCATCACAATTGACCTCTAAAGAGAAAATCTGAGAAATTGTCTAATAAACTGACATGGAATGGGGAAAATGCGAAAAACTGAGAAGATGCATGTATCGTAAGCAATGTGATACCTCAATAAGTGAGATTCAATGTGTTGTACACAACGATGTCAATTTTATGTAAGCTTTTGACCATTTATTTCTTGAGTGTCAATCTCCTTTAAGAGGTAGATACACGCTACCACAACAATGTGTAGTACTGTCTCATGTATTTAAAATTTTAAATGACCCAGTCAAGTATCCGTGTAACATTGAAAATGAGATTACACATTTGGTAACATTGGAGTTTGTGGAACGAACTTCTCTCACTGTTTGACAGGTATCACTATACTTGCAGTGCCGTAGCTACACTGAGGCACACCGAGGCAGCTGCTTTGTTTTTGTTTTTGGGGGCATATAACAATTTCTAAAGCTCTAAAAATAACTTTTTCGACTTACTTCATTTGCCTCAATGTACACAAACCATCAACCAAAGATACTCCAGAATGCAGGAAATCGCTACTTGCAAAAAAAAATCCGGGGGGGGGGCATGCCCCCGGACCCCCATAGACCGTTCTGCCTCGGTGTTGTTTTAAGTCTGGCTACGGCACTGACCTGATACATATTATTGACATGTTTTGTACTAGTGCCGGCGTGTTTTAGAGTTATGTGACCTTGAATATGGGTTTCACACTTTAGGATATGTTTGTTGGGCGAAATACAATGTAAGAGGTGCATCTTTGATAATTGGATCACATTCATTACCAAACATCTTTGAATTCAAACCATTTTTGTCAATGAAAATGCAATCAGCCAATTTTGCTAAAATTTGAATAAAACAAAGCTGTCCATTCCCAAATCTTGTAAACTTCAACATTAGGTATGGAATAAAGAGGGAAAAGTGGTATGCACATTTTTTTTACTTCACCGCGTTCTGTTCTGATGTCACTGACTGGACACGTTTATATTTTGATGCATGCTTTCAGCATTTCCCATAAACGGCGTAATATGACACGGTAGAATCCCCAAATATTTTTTCATAAAATTCCGTTTAATAATGCGTTTCGGACAAACTATGTTTTAAGAGAAATTATATTTAAAACCGAATACGATGCATTGCGATGTAGTTTTTACGTAAAGCAGCAGTAAGCTGGACATCATTGAGAAAAATTCAAACCATAACCCAGTGGCAGACTTTGTTTCGCTCCGGGCTTCTGTGAATTTATAGTTCAACATTAGAAGTGCTGATTTAAACCATTAAACACAATTGACCTTAAAAGAGAAAATCTGAGAAACCGTCTAATACACTGGCATAAATTATAGAAATCCTTAACCAAGCTCGTTGGAATAATTCCCCGCGGTCAGTGTGTATCCTGCCCCATATTGCATAATTATTGTATATGGACCTTAAAGGGGAACCTAAACGTTACTCCTAAGTCAAAGTTACAGCTTTGTTAAAGTCTTCATTCGAAGCAAAATATAGCCTTCCGACGTAACATTTATGACGTAATTTAGCACGTAGTATACACACACTGATGGAGCGGCCTACCTTGGCCTGTATGCGCCTATTCTTTTGTATGCAGATCGTCAAAATTGGACGTAAACTTAATATACAGACATTTGAAAAACAATAGTCCATTGTCCTTGAACGAAATAAAAAAAAGCAAACACCAAGTATATGTCACCTTGTCTTATTGACACAAGTTTAACAAGCAAGCATTGGTGATAAAATAGACTGACTGAAATATACTCTTTAAAACTGTTTTAGTTTATTCGTTAGAATCGATATATAATCGATAAAAAATATATACATACATTTATATGTAAAATTGATGAACGGAAAATTTGAAAAACCCTCGATTGTCATTGGCCAAAGTATAAGTCCTCCTATGTCACCGAGTTTTCAAACACATATGAGTACAGTTACCTAAATGTCTTTATTAAAGGCAAAATAGAAAGGAGATAAAACAGCACTCATTCATACGTCCATTCGTTCGCCCTTAAAAGACATCGTACTATTTAAGTTAAAAAATGGTTTTCATTTTGGTGTTTTTATGCATATTCTTTTTACCATAATTTCATAAAATGTTGACTTAGGCAATTTTCGGAAGTAAAGGCGGGGGTGGAGAACATTATACATAACATTTTCTTTAAATTTATTATATTTTGATGCCTTATTATATTTCTTTTAATGAGAAAAAAAAATGTAAGAATAGAGTCAGATATGTGCCAACATAACTATGTTCCCCGTAATTGCTCACTATTTTAAATGAAAACGTTGTGTTGATCGTTCGCGGATCCAGGGGATCGCATCATGGGATTAAGGGAAATATAAGCAAGTGCCCCGAGGGCAGATTTAATTGACGCATGTGTATTAAACGCGTTCTTAATTTAAGGGCCTGCAGCGATGCAAAAGTCGATTGAAGGACCAAAAATTAAAATGTTTATAAGATCAATTACTATTTAGTTTTAAGGTTCAATATTTAACAAGCATGATTCATATCCGTTGCACAATAAAAAGCTGTAATAAGGAGTTGAGCATTTATAACGAAATAATATTTTATTAGATGTTCAATCAAAAAGCATTTACTTTTCCCGGAAATGTCTTAATACAAAAATAACATGTTTATGAGTCCAATTTATCGGAACTGCCCAATCAACAATGTCTTGGGATGTTGTGTTGATTGCAGCTATTTTAAATAAGATATATGCATTTTTGTAACCGGAAATGAATTCCATCCTCTATTTTTCATTATTACTTTGTTGTTTATGTCAAAATGCCCCAGCCTACATATTTAACAATGTCTTGAGAGTTAATGATGGTATCTTGTTAAATAAGAAAGTTATTCAGACTTCAGACTTTTCCGAAATAATGTGAATGCTGCTTAATCCAAAATCTGATGAAATTTTCTTTTGTAAAATTTGTTTAACTCCTTACTACCCCAAAACATGTCACAAAGAATATATGTTTCATTCCCCAAAATGATCGCTCCTCAAATAAATAAAACATGAACTTTTTAAACGTTTTAGTTTTTGACCTTCCCCACCCACTTTTGCCCTTAAATACGTACAAAACAATGACCATATAATCTACTTTACATTTTCGACTTCTTCATATCTTCTATTTTGTTATCATAACATGTGTATTGCTTGCCATGTGATATTATGTGATATATATTAAGGTTTATCATTTGTCACGTAGATTGCCGGTTGTAACAAATGAAACCGTGGCAATAAAATGTGAATGTGAATGTATATATATGTGTTTGTAAAATCTAACAATACTTTACGTTTAAATTACAAAAAGATTTCGGTATTTGAATGTTATCGATTGAGACATTATGTATGTTAAATGCGCCGCGATAAAGCTTCCAATAACAACGAATACTTATTTACTTCCTGGTCGAGAAATCTTTGATCATATTGACTATATATACTGTATATGCGTTGTTATTGACATTAAACCAGTATTGGCAAATCAGGATATATACCTAAATATTAAATAAATATATCAACATTTATCAGATTGTTTTTCAAACTGAGTAATCATTGTTGAAAACGAAACTCATAGGAAAGTGATAAAGACATTGAATAAGGCTAATAATTAAGGACGAAATCGAAAGTAGAAAAATCATTTCCCATTATAAGTGATTTATTGGAATGCATTTGAAATAAATAGGACTTATACGTGCTATTTTAACACACACAAAGGAGGAATAATTATGTCTAGCTCGTCTAAAACGAAGAAAACCGTCTCTAACAAGTTGGTAGTAGCAGCTATCGACTTTGGTACTACGTTTTCTGGGTTCGCGTATTCCATGAACCACGACTTTAATGAAAACCCATCTAAAGTGAGCACCAACACAAACTGGGTAGCTGGGGGACAATTAATTTCCAGTAAAACGCCGACCGTGCTTTTACTAAACCCCGATAGGACATTCAAGGCGTTTGGATATGAAGCGGAAGGTCAATACGGAGACCTTGCGGCGCAGGACGCTGAGAGAGACGATGGAAAATTATTGCACAAAGAGCACTTCTACTTCAGAAGATTCAAGATGAAATTGTACAAAAGTAAGATTTTGTAGTTGAACATGAGTGTCGGTCTATTTTACTATTTAACACGATGATTAAACAATTGCCACTACTCTTGACGAGCTGATAAGATATCAGCCTTAACGTACTGAAATAGCTTGATAAACTACACAGTGAATTAAGCGCACAGGTAAGCATTAAATTTGATCGGTTTGTCAGCATTTTTATGCTACCGTCAGGTGCGTAGAGCTCTGCCTGTACGCGAGTACGCGGCTGAATGCACATGGTTTTGACAATATTTTTTTGTCAGCACTAAATAAAGCACAACAGAACGCTCAAAACGCAACAGCTTGAAATATTGTTTTCAAAATTTCCTATGGGTCATGCCCCCGACCTTTTTAAATTAGTTTACTTCTTTCAGAATTTAATGAGGAGTACAGAGATTGAAGACGAACAAGGGAGAAAGATGAATGCGATAGAAGTATTCAGCATCTGTATAAAATACTTGTCGGACGAGTTCAGAAAACTTATTAATCAAAGGTAGGTTAAATATCAAATGCGATTTTAATCAACATAAGTCAAACCCTCTAGCCATTTGCAAAACTACATATTGTTTACCTAAATGGCCACAAGGAAGGAAAATTATCAATATTTTGTAATGGAATATAACCTATATTAAACCATGATTGAAAGCATTCGTAGTTACGTGTGTGACAGTAATGCCATCTTAAAAACTGTTTTTCGGAATTGCTTTTCGTTCCGTTAAAAAACATTTCCAACTTGTACCAAACATATTACAACAAAGATTATCCCCTTATGAATGTCATTTAACTGATAAACAAAAGCGTACATACTGTTTCAGAGTTACACAGATAAAAGAAACAGACATTCATTGGGTGATTACAGTTCCCGCCATATGGAACGACTCCTCAAAGCAGTTTATGAGGGAAGCAGCGGAGAAGGTAGCTACTTTTGAAATGAATAAATAAATAAATAAATAAAGGAATCAGTTACTAGTATTTCGAAAAAAATGACACCATTAACCTAAAAATTCAAAGCTAAGTCGCCAAGCGCCTATATAAAGTTGTTATGAAATGTAATGCCGCTCTCCTAAAGCGAAATTGTAAATCGATAGAAAACAGCACTAGCAAGACGCGACGCACTGGGCGTTAAACTGGTTTCGGGAACTCAAACTGTTAACATTTGTTTAAATACCAATATATTTTACGAGTATAGACAATTTCGTTTACCGCATAAATGTCATACACAGACCGGCCTTGATGGTAGCCGCCTAACGATAGCACTGGAACCTGAAGCAGCCTCGCTTTTCTGTATGCATGTTCCTGTTGACAAGATGGCAATTACTGGAAAACCTGCTGACAAAAAGTCGTCGGAGATTAGTGCTTTTCCGAAAGGAACGAAGTATATGGTAGTTGATGCAGGAGGTAAGCGTTTAATGTTCCTTAAACAAGTTCGAACATTTTATTTAAAACATTTCTATAACATTTTAACTACTAAAGCTGTTCAGTGGGCACATGTTTTCTTTGAATTATGTAAAAGGATTTGTCTTATGATATGAAAGAATGATATATGAGTACCAGCCCAGTACTCGTTCATGCAGGTTTGGCCTCATGCGAAAACTAGTTATGGGAGTCAAACAGGTATTATAGGAACTTGTCACATATTTTATGTTGGTAACATTGTGTATGAAGTTATTGAAATCCAGTAAATTTACTCTCTTATATGAACAAAGTCAAACTGTCAGATAATCATTTGAACGGAATTTGGTAATCCAGCCCTAAAATACATCAATTTTCAATAGTGTTACCCAGGCTTTTCCTGAAAAAAGAGCCCCTCCCGTCACATTTTTAATAAAACTTAACAATAGAGCTAATTTTGTGTATCTGTTATTATTGTTACAAATATTTTTGCACATTTTACACGAACTAATTTTTTTTTTTATATAAGATATCATATGTATATTTTCTTCTCAAATGTTTAGGCGGCACAATTGACATCACTGTCCACGAGGTAATTGACGAAGACCACCTGAAGGAGCTCAACTGGGCCAGTGGTGGGGCGTGGGGTGGTACTATGGTGGACAAGGCATTCGAGGACTTCATTATTAAAATATTTGGTATATATTTGGTCATTGTTATTACAAATACAGCGTTATATTGTTTATATATCTTGGTTACGTTGGACTAGAATACATTGGAGACTAAAGTATCATACGTGTTTTAATGAAACACAATATGAATATGTCGTATATTGAATGATTGAACACAGGGTCCATTGAATGTTTGTTTCAGAGCCTGTTGATGACATTATGTTTTATGGTTCTTTACAGGAGGTAAAAGTTACGAAGAATTCAAGAAAAATCACGTTGACGATTTAGTAGACCTACAGAGGGAATTTGAATTAAAGAAACGAAGTATTTCAGTGAGTAAAGTAGGAAAAGAAACGCTCAAACTACCTGTGACCCTGTGTGAGGTATATACAAAGTTGACGAAGAAGAGTCTACAAGATGCTATCAAAGACAATAAAGAATTTGCAGGGAAAATTGCCTATTCAGCTGGGAAATTGAGGGTTGACTGTGATGTTATGAGAAGCTGGTTTAAGGAATCTTGTGAAAAGACGATTGACCATGTCCGTAAATTGTTGAAACAACCAGCGAGCGCTGGAACAAACACAATTTTGATGGTCGGTGGATTTTCCGAGTCTATGATGCTCCAAGAACAAATGAAAGCTGCCTTTGGCGATAAAAGGTTAATCATACCTGAAGATGCTGGATTGGCTGTGCTGAAAGGTGCCGTTATTTTTGGACACGATCCGTTGACGATTGCTTCGAGGATTGCCAAATGTTCCTATGGTATTTGCGTGTATCGGGACTTTAACCCTTCTGAGCATCCCCAAAATAAACTTGTACGGCTCGGGAGCAGAAAAAAATGTAAGGATATCTTCGCAAGACATGTGAAAAAAGGGGACGAATTAGTCGTTGGCCAAGCACAATCAACTTCGCGGTATTCGAAACTAGAAGAAGACCAGATATCCCTTGATTTTGACATATATACGTCCCCGGAAGATAACCCAAAGTTTGTTGATGGTACCGACTGCACATTCCTCGGGAAACTCGAGGTAGAAGTTCCGCATGAGAAAAGTAGAGAGATAGGGGTGTTCGTCAGCATGATATTTGGCGGCACAGAACTGACTGTAATAGCGAAGGAGGAGAAAAGTGGAAAAATTAAGAAAGCCACGTTTAATTTTCTGAAATAAAGTGTATTATTTGTGTAATTAAGTTTAGAAACTTTGAAACACATGTATATTGTGTAAGAATGTGAAACCTTTTATTTACTATGATCTTATGTTTTGAATGTTTAACGGTAATTGCAAGTTGTTTGTGTTTGTAACTTCTGTTATTGTTGGTTGTAAAAAGCGATAACTTTGTATTTGTTTTTTGTTATATTGTCTGTCAATATTAGTACATTGAACCCTTAAGGTTTGTGAAATATTTGCAAATTACATGGATTAAATAAAGAATCAAAGCGTTATTAAGCAAGTTTTATTTTCTTTAAGGGGCTCGCTTATGTTTTGTTAAATGCACTCCTTTTAATGACGATATTAAGTGTGGGAAATCATAAGTTGCTTTTAAACTAACATACTGACGGGCGGAACTCTTCAAAAGACGTTGAAATATATACTCAAATCTGGGGCGGTTCCAGGAATTGACTTTAGAGAGGACACAACTTACGGGTGCAACCTTTTGACATGCGCATCTCCCCCGAAAGCGAAATTTATATGGTGTAAGATGTAGGCAGTGGGTTTTGCCCCCTCACCCCCCACCCCCACCCACAACCACCCACTACCACCAGGACATTTTAACAATTTCAGTCCGTTATGGTGCATTTTGAGCGTTTTATCTTTCTTTTTTCTTCAATAATGACATTAAACGTTTTAGCTAATGCAAATATTATCCTTTAAGTGAACGTTTTGAATAGCGTTAGTAACGCAATAAAACAAAATGCTTCAACGTAAAAGTATCCCTCGCCTATTACAGAGTCGGTCTCAATCTATTTTGTTCTTGACTTTTCCGCCGTGGGTTCGCTCCCCACTACAAACAGGCTTTTATACTTTAATTGTATCTTTTTCAGCAATTTCGGTATCAGAGAGAAAATAATTAAAAAATAGTGTTTTATGATGCATTACCGTGAAAATACATTCGTCCCAAATCATGAGCATGTCCCTTTAAGTCGTTGCGCATCTATAATGCAATGGGTCTATCAAAATAAGATTGATAAATTAACTTGTTTTGCCTTGTTTTAACTTGATTTAACTTGATTGCGTTATACTGATTGACGGATGGATAACGATGAATTGTTTAGTTAAAGATGCACTTTTACTCCCAAATTTTTTTATCACAATTAATACTATTGTTTTAATCTTCTTAAAAGGATGAATAAATGTCAAAAAGAATGGTTCTTATGAAGGATACGGAGTTTAATTTGAAAAAAAAATGTGCCTAAAACGCGGTATTTCTACCTTATGAGACTATAGAAGGTCGCAATAAATCTTTTATCATTCACCAATCATTTAATATTTGTTCGTTTCTAGCTTCTAAATACTCGGTTACAATCTTGTTACCAGTATTTAATAATTTCCATAAATGCATAATTAAGTGCTAAGTTAAAGGTTTATCAGTCAAAATTTATGTTTGTTATACATGTACATGTGTATGTTTTGATTTTGAGAGTGTTACTTTAAATATCGACGGATGTGATTCATTCGTCTTGTTTTCCACAAACTATATAAATTGTTCGTGGAAAGGCTTTAGTAATTTACTTCCGCGTTCAGTTATTTGGTTTTCGATCTTACAAAATGAATTTTTGATCAGGTGTGTAAAACAATACAATATTAATCGTTGTAGTAAATATTTTGATTGATCTTACTTTAAAAGTATGTCCATAGATTTAGAAAACATCATGTGAAACGGACAATAATGATGACGTATTGCTAGTTTTTTTAGACTTATATTAAGTATGGATTGCATTTTTGCAATAACATGAACACTAGTTCAAAGTTTATTTATTTTTCTCTAACTGTTCGTGCTATTTTAGATATGTATTATAGAAGTGCATTACACGGATTATACGAGTTATCATGAGTTTGTACATCGCGTGAAATTTAGCATACACATTCAGGAAGTAATTCATGGACATCAATAATTTACTGCATTCAAGGTCAGATAAAACACACAACTTAGATTAACATTATGTTTTTTTTCCGTTGTAGATTATTAATCATGTCTGATTCACAATACTGGGCACAACGTATACATAATGACAGCAACGCAGCTACTGAAAAATTGTTTGAAATTCGGAAGAGACTGAAAGTTTTTAGAGATGACCCAGGGACTATACAGACAAATCCAAAGGGAGCTTTTGACGAATTCCTCAGATGTATGAATGAAACTGTTGACTTTTGCACCGACATGAAGGTACGATGTTACTACGTGCTATATGAATGGTAGGATTTGACAGTAGAGGTACGTGCTATATGATTGGTAGGATTTGACAGTAGAGGTACGTGCTCTATGAATGGTAGGATTTGGCGGTAGAGGTACGTGCTATATGAATGGTAGGATTTGACAGTAGAGGTACGTGCTATATGAATGGTAGGATTTGACGGTAGAGGTACGTGCTCTATGAATGGTAGGATTTGACGGTAGAGGTACGTGCTATATGAATGGTAGGATTTGACGGTAGAAGTACGTGCTATATGAATGGTAGGATTTGACGGTAGAGGAACGTGCTATATGAATGGTAGGATTTGACGGTAGAGGTACGTGCTATATGAATGGTAGGATTTGACGGTAGAGGTACGTGCTATATGAATGGTAGGATTTGACGGTAGAGGTACGTGCTATATGAATGGTAGGATTTGACGGTAGAGGTACGTGCTCTATGAATGGTAGGATTTGACGGTAGAGGTACGTACTCTATGAATGGTAGGATTTGACGGTAGAGGTACGTGCTATATGAATGGTAGGATTTGACGGTAGAGGTACGTGCTCTATGAATGGTAGGATTTGACGGTAGAGGTACGTGCTTTAGGAATGGTAGGATTTGATGGTAGAGGTACGTGCTATATGAATGGTAGGATTTGACTGTAGAGGTACGTGCTCTGTGAATGGTAGGATTTTATGGTAGAGGTACGTACTATATGAATGGTAGGATTTGTCGGTATAAGTACGTGCTATATGAATGGTAGGATTTGACGGTAGAGGTACGTGCTATATGAATGGTAGGATTTGACGGTAGAGGTACGTGCTATATGAATGGTAGGATTTGACGGTAGAGGTACGTGCTATATGAATGGTAGGATTTGACGGTAGAGGGTGAGTATCTAATGGGGCGTAAAGTATTTAACTGCGCTCCTCCCGTAAACTTGTACGATTTTACGGGTGGGGGGGGGGAGGGGTGCTGCTCATTTGATAGTGGTAATAAGCGTTACAGGTTTTATGCGTTAATTTCGAATAACATTTTATTGCAAATAAGTTGGTATAAACCTAGAGTCCCACATGCAAATAATAGAGCTTGCACCATTCCGTAATGAGGCTCGATCTGTTCGGGTTCCATTGCTTATTTATGAGGTTAGCTTATTGCTTACATTTGAGTTTGCTTTGTGCTGATATATAACAATATTGACGATTATGTGCCCTTTTAAAGCAAGTAAAGCACACGCACGTGTTTACTATTTGTATATACTTTTTTTAGAGAAAATATGTACCAGATGCAAAAAACTCCGGAGTTGACCAAGCAGCATCACGGGAAGTGAAGAGACTGCAGGAAAAGGCGCAGTCCCTCGAGGATCGGCTAGCGGAGGCCCTGAAGGCGAAGGATCAGGCTCTCAATAGGTATATTCCCAAAATAAGTTTTTTTTTCTTATTGTCAGAAACTGAGATGATAGGAATGTGTGCTCTCATAGGCCATCATTACAATCACTGAATTACATATGTAGATGTACTCGATGTAGAGTTGTACCTTCAAAACACTTTACACACGTGCAGCGTTGAGTAGTGGAACATTCAATGTACTTAGTGTGAATGCACATTGGCGGCAAAAACACAAATGACTTAAAATAAATGCCAACTGTGCTGTCGAAACATAACACATTGTATCTATAAAGGAGGCAGGTTGGACTGAATGGATAATCCAGCTAAGGCAAGACTATGTAAATTATATAATAATAGTGACAATAACAGCGTGCAGGGGCGTAACTCACTGTAGGCCATGTAGGCTGCGATCAACACATCCTTTCTGTACAATCTAAGACATAAACATCCCTGACATATACATTTAAGGCTCCAAAGAAGAATGTTAGGGAATCGGTGTACTTTTCGATATATTTGCTGGTAGAAAATATACGACAAATTGTACCGACCCGAACCCAGATAGAAACTATGCCTACAGGTAAACTTTAACCAAACTACACCCCTGGCGTGTCTATCAAAAGATACCTTCAGTACTCACAAAATGTCCGCTATTTGCCGAACGGCATGCGATTGATTAAAGTATAGTGAAGTCAAAACACTATCGGAATAAGTAAATATGTCTTTTTATGCTTCAAATATGTTCTTGTTCGATAGATTAAGTGACATACAGTGTCGTCTGCTGAAACAAGGGAACCCGGACATCGCGGATCTGTCTGACGACAATCGTCCCACGAACCTTGGCCAGAATTTCAAGGGCCTGTATGAAGACGAATGGACGGACGCTTTAACGTTCCTTACAGAAAATAGAAAGGAGCGCATCTCTGACGAGAAAGCCATTGAAACACTTTATAAACTGGTCCAGGTAAAAAATAAAAATAACACAAAAATATCTTGTGGTCTGGATAATATTGCAGTTAGTTACAAGGTCAGTCTGCAGTGTTATGAAAAATAAGTTCATTTAATGACACTACTGAGGTATAATACAGAGCCAGTGGTAGGAATGCAGTCGGCTAGGGTCGGAGAGCTGGGCACCAGACATGCCGACATGACTTTAGGTTACACCCCACCATTGTCATTTCCTCTATAATTCAATGTGAAATGATTATTTTTAGACAACATTTAAAGGCATTTCGAGCGAATGCAGACTATGATAAACATATATATTCTTACAGTACAAGCTTTAAATTACATTTTAAGCCAATAAAAGGGGGGGGGGGTCAAGTTATTCCTAAGAAAAATCTCTCCACTTGAAAAACAGACTCTAAAAATTGCACAGTCCGCCATGACAGTCCTTCCAAAATGACCTTTTAACTATAGGGCAACAGTTTATGCTTAAATCTCTATTCTAAATGATAAATCAGGCAATAATAGATACTCAAGGTATAAAAGTTTCAAAAATAATGACATTTTTGATTTACAGTGTATTGAGCATGAGAAAACATGTCTATCAGTCATAAAAACATTATTTTTTTATTGAGAATTTTCCACACAACGGAAGTACATATGACGCAATGATTACGTCATACCTTTATGCAACGGTTAGATGGAATTGAAACATACATGTATAAGACATAATTCTTGATTTGCAGACGTGTTATAACCTATTGAAAAAGGGGTAGTGCTTGTTTTGGTAAGGGCCATGGAGCTGGTAACCACTTTAGTCTAGCTATCTATAAGTGAGGGATAGAACAGACTGAAAGATAACATGGATACAATACCGTTCCTTATTTATAAAAGTGTAACGGCGCGTGCAAAGACGGGCTACGCTACTGTAAGCCAGGACTGCGGAGTTGGTCAACAGTCATATACCTACCTGACTCTAAGTGACGGATAGATTGGGCTGAATAAGGAAAATGTATTTTTATTATCTTATTTACAAAAGTGTAACGGCCTATGCGAAGACGGGGCGACGCTATTGTGAGCCAGGATCGCGGAGATGGTCACCAGTTATATATCTACCTGACTCTAAGTGACGGATAAATTGAGCTGAAAATTCGTATATTTTTTATCTCTTTTACAGAAGTGTAACAGTCTGTGCGAAGAAGGGGTGGCGCTACAGTCGGCCAGGGTTGCAGAGCTTGTCATCAGCCCTGACCTGGCTGGTTCTCCTATATTGGACGGACAGGTTTACACTTGATGGATATATTTTTGTTCTTTATTTTCTCCTGTATATGCATTATACCAGATTCACTATAAGGCATTCAATCCATAATTAAGCAATGCTTTGCATTATTCCATTCTCCGTTAAGTCAATACTTAATTATTTTATTATTTTATTAGCACAATATAAATTTCCCATAGCTTGATTTGAGTAATGGTTTCTCGAAGAAAAAGTATTAAAACTGTTTCGCTAAACAAAAGTAATCTTTGAATAGCATAATGCTAGGAAAAGACACTGCCGTAAATTATGAAAGGTATACAAACTTCTTCAGACTCCAAGTTCCGTTAACCAGCTACCAGCGAAAGCATTGACAACAAATCCAGCCCTGAACATTCCGGTGAATGCCGCTGGAAGTAATCATGTATGTTCGGATTCCAATTAAGTCACATTTTATTGATATAAAGACTGTAATGTAATTGCTGTACTTTACTGTCTTTCTTAATATTCATCCTGTTCCTGTCAGAGCATTATGCCCCTCGCTATCTGTCAAACGAACACTGTATTTCTGTCTTTTTTATCTTTCTCCACCACTTCCATCTCTCTTCCCATTTTCCTCCTTTTGCTTCTCTATTTCTTCCCTTGAATCTCCAAACTACAACAATTGGCATATTTTTTTTCTTTCATTCTGTTTTCATAACTGGTTGTGTCTAATAAGTTACAACTACTGGTATTTGAATTTAAAAACAGCTTCTTATACTCATGACATTGGACCGGACGTGGAATCTATGTGCGGCAGATTTATTGTGCATGTTACGTGTTATGTATTTAAGACAAGGGCTGGGTTTGCGTCAAGTATGAGCGCAGCCACAACAAACCGCACTCAAGACGTTCAGATTCAACAATTATCAAAAACAGTCGTGATGAGAAGGAACAAGCCAATCGAGCAACAAGGTCAGGGGAAAGAAAAGGCAGTGAGTGAAATTTACGTATATATAGATAACACAATTAGTTAATTGAATAGTATACCAATATTGAAAAATAATTAGTCCATTGGACAAGCAATGTGCCCTTAGAAAAATGTTTCCGAAAAATCGCCTTTGTTGCCGTAAAATGAAATCGATTTAAGAATATTTTGTTTTGTTTGAAGCTTGAGGGAGCAATTAAAGACTTTTGCAAGAATGTAGCCCCCATGGTCATCGAACAGTTCAACATTAAGGTATGTCATAATAATCGTTTGAGTTATTTTTAAAAGTAAAAGAAATACGTTTTCTCAGTATGCCTTACAAGTAGGTATGTTGAAATTGTTTATTGCATATAACATAGACTACAATATAAATGTACCTTAAGTCAGTATATTTGATGCGAAAGTAGATTAGTGAATCCATACAACACCAAACTGCAGATACCAGTCTTTTAACGTGTCCTTAAGCGTGTTCTCACAGTGTTTACACAAAATTCTTCTAGACACTGATTAAGAACATCAACAGTACACAAGAGTTCCCCGCTGACATCTTCGAGAACAAAGACGTGCTCAAGTTTTTAACGAAGTGCGTGCGCCTGTGTTGGTTGATGCAATCACAGTACCCGCCCATGATGCTTGATTTCTCCCACAAACCTGGAGATCCATTCAACAAGGATATTCTGACAGCGTATTCTGCCCGCGGACCAAGGATTGCCTTCATTGTATGGCCCCCGGTAAATCTACACAAGGGCGGACCTCTCGTCTCCAAGGGATACGCAGAAGGAAAAAACCCATGAATTGCCTCAATGATTGGATGTTGTCTTGCCAGCAGTGCTTTATTTGCACGCGTATTACTAGAAGTTTGACTATGCCGTTTACATAGAGCCTATCATATTCAAGCTTACAGTTTGTATTATTTGTCACACAGTGTACATGAATGTATTTCAATGTCTGCTACACAGAGTAAGAGAGTTTATTGTAGTAACTGCTGCACAGAGTAAGTGAGTGTTGTGTAGTATCTGCTACACAGAGTAAGTGAGTGTTGTGTAGTATCTGCTACACAGAGTAAGTGAGTGTTGTGTAGTATCTGCTACACAGAGTAAGTGAGTGTTGTGTAGTATCTGCTACACAGAGTAAGTGAGTGTTGTGTAGTATCTGCTACACAGAGTAAGTTAGTGTTGTGTAGTATCTGCTACACAGAGTAAGTGAGTGTTATATAGTATCTGCTACACAGAGTAAGTGAGTGTTGTGTAGTATATGCTACACAGAGTAAGTGGGTGTTGTGCAGTAGCTGCTGCACAGAGTAGGTGAGTGTTTTATAGTATCTACTACACTGACTAAGTGGGTGTTTTGTAGATACTGCTACACTGACTAAGTGAGTGTTTTGTAGTATCTGCTTCACTTACTAAGTGAGTTACTTGTAGTATTTACTTTACTGACTACGTGGGTGTTTTGTAGTATCTGATACACTGACTAAGTGAGTGTTTTGTAGTATCTGCTACACTGACTAAGTGAGTATTTAGTAGTATTTACTATACTGACTACGTGGGTGTTTTGTAGTATCTGCTACATGACTAAGTGAATGTTTTGTAGTATCTCCTACACAGTGTGAGTGTTTTGTAATAACTGCTACACTGACTAAGTGAGTGTTGTGAAGTATCTGCTACGCTGACTAAGGGGATATTTTGTAGTATCTACTACACTGACTAAGGTGGTGTTTTGTAGTATCTGATACACGGTCTAAGTGGGTGTTTTGTAGTACCTACTACACTGAATAAGTGGTTGTTTTGTAGTATCTACCACACTAAGTGGCTGTTTCGTAGTATCTGCTACACTGTCTAAGTGGGTGTTTTGTATTATCTACTACTCTGACTAAGTGGGTGTTTTGTAGTATCTGCTACACTGACTAAGTGGCTGACTAAGTGGGTGTTTTGTAGTATCTGCTACACTGACTGATTGAATGTTTTGCAGTATCTGCTACTTTGACTAAGTGAGCGTTTTGTAGTATTTTCTTAACGGAGCCAGTGTTTCGCTGAACTATGTAGACAAGCAATAAAGCATTTAGTTGTGATATTTATCCAAAAATATGTTTACATGTAAGTTTAATGCGATGCATTACGTAGTGTTAATGTTCATGTAACGTTCCATTTAGCTTAAATATTAGCCAACAGGGTTAACACGCGTTTACTTACGGTTTACTTTTTAACAACTTTCTTTACTGTGACATTTGAAAAAAATACTGTAATGTTTAGATTCTAACGATATTGAAATACATTTGTGAAGAGATATGCACGGAAAACACAAAATACTAACTCTATAAAAAAGCGATATTTTGGATATTCAGTACATCGGTTGATTTGTTGGATTGGATAACTTCGAGTTGCTTGCGCAATGTCCATATCGCTCGAGACCGATGCAACGACTTAATATACAAATATCAACCCAATTACATAATATATCTATTACTGCATATCTTTGTTTTTTTAAAATTAATAACAGTTCTTCACGAACGCATTTAATTCGACAACAAACGTGCAATTTCTTTTGCGTAGTATTGCGGATGTAGATTCGCGCATGCGCTCTAGGGTTATTGTGTGATATGAAATCAGAAATTAAGTATGTTAAATTTTAAATTATGGAATAAAATGTGATATTTACAAAATTGTATTTAGATTAAAACGCACCAACATTTAAAATACAAGTTACATATTTGTATAGTATTTCTGTTTTGTGGCAAATTCAAATGGAATAAAGAACTAGAAAAAATGAAGATATATTTATCAGTCGAAATATTGTTATTCCTAACACAAAAAACTACAGAGCCAAATTCGTTCTGGAAATCTGCAGCTTACCGTTAACTGTGATATTGTTAAATGCAAAAAAAAATGCCAAAACCAAATCATCGAAAAGTCCCAAGAGACAAACGCAATAACACAATGAACTTAACTATCAAACTGTTTGTTATTAATAAACGTTGTGTTACCTCCTTAGAAAGGTGACCTGAACAAAGGAGTCACATGGGTGAAAGCTATCACTTATTCGTCACAACATTTATCAATATTTCAATTGTAAGTACATGAACACTGTTTAAGGCACTTGAAAAACACACGACGTCCTAATACTTTAAAACCAAAATACATGGACGAGCATAAATTTACTAATTTTCATACTCTCACAGTCGTAGCGCGTAATAGATATCTGCGATGAAAGGAAGCTTACGTTACTTGAATTAACAATATTTTACATTTCCGGTTAAGAACCAAAATTGGTTATATGTACTGGTCAATAAGTTCTCGAAAAAAGAAAAGAGTAAAAAAGGTTGAAACCAAGCCGTTATACAGAAACATCGTGTCTTAAAAATAATGGATGTAATGAATTAAAAGAAAAATGCTGTTGAAAAGTATCAAGTCGTCGAAAATCGCAATGTATTTATGAAGGGTAGTTGTGTTCTGAAAAAATGTCGAAAAGGAAGAGGTTGTTTGGTGGTAATAAATGAGTCCACTTCAAACTTTATTTCGATGATTCAAACACCAAGATTACAGAAGTATCAGAATCAGTTTCCCAATGAATTATGCAAATTAGGTACCAAGTAAGCAAAGTTGGATTATAGCTGCTTAAAACACTTAATATGCTCGCATACATATAAAGATATTAGATGTAAATAAATATATTGGTTTTCAATATAAAACATATAAAACTCTTGGAGTGAAACAACACAGACATGTACAAACGACCACCTAAAGAGGTGTAAAACTTCAGTTTCTAAAACAAATTGTTCGTGACGGTGAAGCTTATGCCATTTGTGGGAGATTGTAACTGTATTTTGTATTGTTTTAGATAATGTATATTTACCATTAAAGAGCGTGTACAACCATAATGTATTAGACAGAAAACCTAATACTTGAAACCACTGCTATGTGGTTAAAACTGTGGGATGTAACATAGAAATACTAACACAACAATATGTGTTTAAAATAACTGGTTAAATATAAAAATAACATGATAAAATCACAGATAGCTGATTGCAAATAGGTTACGCACAACCGCAAAACAAGTCTTTATTTATCGGTATTAACAAGCAATCGTTAACAGACGCACAGACAGACGCACATACGACATACTCCGCACTAACGCATAAGCTATTCTGGCCTTTGGCCAGTTGAGCAAAAATCAGCTGTTGGAAGTTAGTTTTACGCCCACACCGGTTTTAAAAGGATATCTAATAAAATTGACCTTTAAGAATCCAAAATTTGCAAATTGGATGACATGTATTGCATCATGAAAAAATATATTAACACATTTAACACGCTTTCTATGTTTTCTGGCACTCTCAGAAAATGATTTTCCACGGCCAATTTAATAGCCATTTACCACCATAAACGACATCTCTGTACTCATGACCACCGATAAGAAGTTTCAAGGACATACAGATTAATGACAACACTGGTTCAACAACTGTATATTTTCAGTTTTATTAATTGCTCAGTTGACATTCATTTTCCAAGTATTGTAAGAACTATATTGGAAATTTTTTTTTAGGTATTATGTTATATTAGCTTCTCGTTGATAATTATGAACAGTTATGGTGCTATTAAAAAGAAATCAGTAAAAAAACGTCACTGATTTTAACTATAAATGGTACTTGTAAAATAAAACTTCAATCCGCCCCACTCACATATATACACGATGATCTGATTTAAAAAAAAAATGAAACTACATGTAATACTGTTCAATTACTAATTATTTATTTTTGAATACAAAATGGCATTTCCTTCTTTTTCAAGACTAATTCTTTTAACCATGGAAGGTAAGGAACTAACAGTAATTTCCTGTTGCCTGAATTTATAAGTATCTTCACGTCACTACTCGGTTCTTTCGCTTAAGGTACATGACCACGTTCCTCCGAAAAATATGAATCATAATCTGACGAATGGCACGCATTTGCAAAATGCCAAGAATAAACCACACAACAGAAATCATGAGGGCTAAGATTTGATTAAAATATATATGATATATCGGCTACGGTATTAGTCAAATCGAAACTAAAACAACTTGAAAACTTACCTAATTTGATATAGTCTAAATGATGAAAAAGTTAGAAAGCGAAACTTCAATATCAGGTAGCCTCAAAAACACCGCTTTGTGATTAAAAAAAATCCTCCTGGTCAACAATTATCTCCATCCGTAATTGGTTAAGGATTAAAATAGAAGTCGTACTAACATTAACTCGCACCAATACGAAGTCGGGCCATATACGGAGAAGTCGCACCACATATGGATTATATAGTACACGTTATTTCTGTCTAACTTCAAGAAGGTGTACTAGTTTGCGGGAAAAGTTAATGTGCAGCATAATAACCCTAACTATCGCGGTTTCAAGTCACTCCGGAATCTTCTTTTCACATAATTAACAGGAACTCGTTTTAATATACTCGCTCACTTTTATTCCATACAATCACACAGTCGATCAGTCAGCATAACAGAACGTAATGGAACACAACGTAACGCAATTCGTAAAGGAACGAAAGGAATGGTTGTCTGAAATAACCGAAATACAATAATACAAGACACATGAATCATATACACAATAACAATCAAAATAATGCAATTAAATAACAAATAGAGGTTCACAAAGTATTTTCACGACATTCAAAAATACTTTAAGTTACAAAAAAATGCTCTGAAATTGGCTGTCCATCAAAAATGCCTTAACTTAACTTTCATTATTAAATGTAAATTAACTTCACTTATAAAAAGCAAAAATGTAACAAAAATGTTACTTACTAAACATTGGTACGTTTTCCGATTTATTAAACAAAAACCAAACATCCATTCATGTATTTTCACTCGCACCTCACGTGACCAAATATATTTTCACCCGGAGCCTTCGCAGCTTCCAGACATTCAAGACCCAAAACAGGCTCATTAAAACCATGCTAAATATATTTTGTATACGTATCTTAAATATCCCGGACAAATTATCAAACACTGGGTTTGATTAATTACTGTTATCATTCTTACAATGAATCAAACTCGCTAGCGACCTACAACGCTTATGAACTTAATAAACATATTTATAGTGCGGAACACCAACTATAAAAAAAACAAGAAAACAAGAATAGTTTAGAAAAGATGACAAATAATTTGTATTGAAAAATACATTAAACATAATGATAACGCTAAATTAAAATACAGACATCTGATTACATATATATGTATTTACATATGTATATAAAATCAAATAAAAGAGTAACATCAAATAGGTATTCCTTTCTTTATAATAAGCCGACCGGTTTCTCTTGTAGCTCATCAGGGCTTAAAATAGATGTGTAATTGCTACGCAACATCACATGTGAACAAGTGTTGGTTTTCAATATAAAACATTTCCAGCTCTTGGAATGAAACAACACAAACATGTAAAAACGACATGAAATGGTGTAACATTTCAGTATATAAAAAGAATGTTAGTTGTAGTGTATATTTTCAAGTTACATGCGTGTACAACCACAATCGTGTTAAACAGACATATTGTAGTCTTAATACATAAAACCACTTCTATGCGGATAAAAACGCGAGCTGTAACATAGAATTACTTAAACAACCTACATATGTTTAAAATTACTGGTTAAATATAAAGATAAGCTAATAAAATCACAGAAAGCTGATTGAAAATAGGTTATGAACAAATTCAAAACAAGATATTATATACCATAAAATCTCATGAAAGTACGTTACAAACATTAAACAATATTGGTAAACATTTTTCTTGTCAGTGGTCTTCTAACCATTTCCTTTTCTCTGTCGTCAGCACTTTCCTGTGTATTTCATCTTGTCAGTAAAGTGATCAACATATCAGAAGACGGCTGCAGTTTTATGGTAAAGTTAATGGAAAAAAGCCTACATTGGATAAATTATAAATCATAATTCTTAACCCTCTCTTTCAATGTCGCAAAACAAGAAAGTATTTAGCAGTATAAGCAGTCACATGAAAGTACATTTCAACTCATTTTAAACAACCTTCTCTTTCAATGTATGAGCGAGGAACGATTTTCATAATTCAGGGATGCATTATTATGTTGATGTTTATTAGACATTATTTATATCATTTACTTGGTGATCACTTACTTTATCCTTTAATTCGGCATTATCAAATGTAGTTCGTGCTCTCATTTGGGCATTGTCCTGTCAAGCTAAAAACCCTGGATTAAAATGTTATCACTCTAACTTACATCGCAAAACGTTGACAAACACAATTTTAATTTAAATACTATTTTAGTGTAGTTCTTGTCGTACAAAAAGCACACGTTAACCTGTTCAAATACCAATAAACAACACAGTTGTGAAAAGAAGGCGTGAGTTACAATGCAATCTTTGACTGTGGATTTAGGTTGTCTACCAAAAAATCAAAGGTAGCCTTTTTCGTTTTTCCATATTTTTCATCTCTGGCTTCAACCTCCAGTTCTGTTTCCGCAAACGTCATGTTAACTTTGATGCCATTATCTTTGCTGTCCTCTGGGGGAACTTCTATCTCGAGGCATCCAAGGTACGTACAATCCTTATCATCAACGAATCTTGGATCGGCATTGGTGGATGTATATATATCCAGGACAAACGAGATTTGGTCAGCTTCTAATTTAGAATACCGTTGGTGCAACTGTGCCTGTCCAACGGTAAGCTCGTCACCTCTTTGAACATGTTTTGCGAAGATATCCTTGCATTTAAGTTTTCCTCCAATGACTGTTTTCTTTTCCTGTGCATGTATCCTTGGGTCAAAATCGCGGAACACACAAATGCCATAGGAGCATCTTGCAATTCTTGATACTACAACTAGAGGGTCGTTTCCAAACAGAACCGCGCCTTTTAATACGGCCAAGCCGGCTTCATCCGAGATTATGACTGTCTTATCTCTGAATGCATCTTTAATTTCACTTTGCAACATTGGGGACTCGGCATAATCACCCACCAACAAAATGGTGTCTGTTCCAGCGCATCCTTTTTGTTGCAAAATACTCTTTAAGTGCTGTGTAGTTTTCAAACAGGATTCTTTGAACCATCCTCTCATTATCTCGCTGGCAATCCTTAGTTTTCCATTCTTTAAAGAAACATCGCCATTGTATATTTGCAGCCGTTGGTCAAATAACGTAGCCATTTCCTTGTCCATCAACTTGAGCAAAGCAAATGGCAATGAGAAGGTTTCTTTTCTATCGTCGTTTGAATTAACGTTCCTCTTTTTAAGTTCAAGCTCTCTGTGAAGATCAATGTAATCGCCTACACATTCGTTTTTGAACCGGTAATAAAAGTCTCTGCCTGCAAAATAAACTTAATGAATACTTTCATTACTTACAAACAAGCCTACCAGCAAATAAAGAACAGTATAATCATGTACTAAACGGAGCGGATGGATGTTTTTAAAATTAATTCACAATTTTTAAATTAATAAATTGATTTCTAAACAAGTCCCTTGAACAACTCTGAGACTTAATGTTTCTTGATATAGAAGCGGCACCGCAAAAAAAGTTACTTTAGAAACAATTGTATGTTATTTCGTGACGCTTTAGATTTATGTTATGTCATTTGCTGTTAATGCAATATGCCAATACATACCGAAAATTGTCTCCATGAAGGCATCAAATTCTTTGTCAACCAGTGTACCTCCCCATGGCCCTCCGCTGGCCGACGTCAGTTCCTTCAGCTTTTTATCGCCAACTATCTCGTGCACGATAACGTCTATAGTGCCTTCTGGAAATAAAACTTTAAATAAAGCAAGTGATCAAGGTTCACCATTTACATTGGAGACGGAGTCACGTGACAAATCAAGAAAAGTGATTTTAAATGGCAAACTGTGATACTGAAAGTCAATCAGTGAAAAAGAATAACAATTCTTTTGATGAACGAACCATCATGGCTAACAAAACGTGAACCCGTTACTGTAGTACGCTAAATAAGAATGAAGTAACCGAAAAAAGACTCCAGGTCCGTGTACATGTCTTTAGTAGATCGAAAAAGGAGTCTTTTTTGAAAGAGTATTTACATGAGCAAACACTAAACATTTACAGACTGTAACATGCTAAATGACACAATTAAAGACTAAACTCAAATTGAACTCAGCTTTCGAGCGCTAATCTTCCAAGTATCTCACTTTTTGTTAATGTAAATCTATTTACCTTTTCCCGCATTTTTATTCTTTTTATTCCTCACAGATACGTCGTCCATATAAAATATTACTAATCAAATTTTAACGCAATACTCAAATCCATTGGTTTAGAAGCGTTTATATATGATATATAGATAAAGTATTTATATATTCATAAAATAATTTGCAGACATTTCCCACTATGTTCAATACCAATAAACCTACCTCCTGCATTAACTACCATGTACTTGGTCCCTTTTTGTAACTGTGACACTGTTGCGGACGCTTCTTCTTGGCTCTTGATCGGCACACGCATACAGAACAGCGATGCTGCCTCTGGTTCAAGAGCTATTGTAAGGCGATTTCCATCTAGCCCAGCCTATATTTGTAAAATACATTCTGAAAGGTCGATCCTGCGAAAGCTCAAACCCTTAATCCTAAGTATGACTAAAACAATTCACCATGGAAAATAATAAAACTTGTCACTCTGTCAACGACTCAATCATAGCACAGACTTAAGTGATATTCGTATTTAATGATCCCTTAGCAACATAAAATAATGTCATTCAATATGACCTTGAAAGATAGGTGATAGAAACAAAGTTAGCTGAAAACAAGGTTGTTACTAAACGTGCATACTAGCTCAGCTGCGACTCGCATGAACTGCTTTGAACTGTCAGACCAAATGGCAGGAACTGTCAACACCCAATGGACATCGTTTTCGGTCAAATCTGGTAACCTAAAGAGAATCAACAATTTAATCAAATAACGTAAAAATACTAAAACGACACTTGTTATATATAAATTAACCTGAAATTGTGGCAAATTATCAAAGGTGTCATTTTGCATACCGCTAGGAGATAATTATGCAACCTGGTAAGTAAAAATGTAAGAAATATATAACATTAAAATAATATTGTATAGCTTTCCTAAGTTAGTTTGACAGCTATCATTTTACCTGTTTCTTCCCTGCTTCATAACCTCAGTTACTAAATGTTTGATGCAGATGCTGAAGACATCAATTGCCTTCATTCTCTTCCCATGCTCGTCCTGAATTTCAACATCTCTGCTCATCTCTGCTCAACGTCTGTAAATGTAATCAACCAACATCTTCATTTACTATTAACTGGTGTGTTAAAATGCTGGATAAATTGAATTGTGTTAATAGATTTGTTTTATCATTTAATGTATATATACATGCACGAAAAGATATACACTTATCATTTCGTTTTAATGTTGAATTGGTATAGCCAACGCTAATGTTTTACCCTATGTTTTTTCGTAGATTTTGCAATTCGGTATATATTTAAGTTATGAAAGCATAAACAATAAATCTTTGTATTCATGCATGGATAAGCTTACACACCTTTTTGACATAAAATATAATCATATACATTTGTTTATCCTTCTAACAACAGACATACACCTATATAACCACTTTTTAAACACACCATAGGCCTGTCGGGGCTATGAAGCATCATCTTCAAGCGCCGGAAGTAGTAGTAAGATCTGTGGCTTGAGGTTTTTCTTTCCCTGTCATCTTCAAACAAAGTACTGTACATTTCTTCTGCTGTATACCCAAACGCCGCAAATGACTTGTCTGGGTTCAGCAAAAGCACTGTGGGAGTTTTATGGGAAATCAGTTGTCCACTCACAAACCCCGTCCCAGTGATGATTTTTGGATTCTCACTGACAGTTTTCAAGTCATCTCTTTCTGCAAAGGCGAATCCTGAGAACGCCGATCCGAAGTCTATTGCAGCAACAATAATCGTTTGGACTGGTTTGGTACTCTTTTCCTTATCTGTAATTTGGAATTAAGAATTATTAGAATTAAGATAATTTAAATATTCTTATCCCGAGCTACTGTTCAGAATTGCTTAATTATGTTTTGTATTACTATTTCATTAACTAATGCAGTTTTATATTTAACTGAATATACTTTAATGACTACTGAAACAAAAAGGCATATGATGAACAAATATCAGCGAACTTTTGGCGATTTTTTAAATGGGGAATTCGTCGCAACAAAAACATTTATAAATGCTAAATGTTGTGTCTGTACACAAATCATATGCATTTTTGCGTTAATCATTAAAGTAGAATAAGTAAAACATAATAATGCATTTAAGGGGCTGTCTCACGTATTGGAACCAAATTTTTTTTTTCTGTAACGAAAAGGACCAAAATGTAAAACAAATGTGTCGGAGACCGGGTTCGAGCCCGTGTCGCCAAAATTGTAGTCCAACGTCGTACTCACTGAGCTACAAAGTCTTACTCTGATCGCGCGACATAATTAAGCTATACATTTACCTCGGCAATATCACGTGATAACACCGACTAGCCAATCAAGCATACGGAATGAATTCTACCTGGTAGACATACCCAGTATTTTTTTAATGGAAAAATACGAAGTAACTGCTAAACTTAAATAAATTGTAAACTATGTGGTACTTCAGTTAGTAAGTTTCAATGCATTGTACACATCGATGCCAAGTTTTTGTCAGTTTTCGACAATTTTCTTTTTTTCGCTATTTTATCATACGTGAGACAGCCCCATTAAAGTGTTCTGCATCAACATATATTGTGCCCCTTAAATAACGGTTAAAGAATAAGATTAGCAAACATGTCATCTTGTTGCCAATTTAGTATTCTTTATGCACAAGTCAATTGTAACCATGCCCCGCCCCAGGTTTGGGGGTATACCGGGGATAGCGGGGGAAATGTTTTTTCATTCTAGGTAGCCCCGCAGTGCCTAGTGAATGCGTCGGTTTTGTTTTCGCGCAGAAAATAGCGAGGAATTGGCCTTGCCGTCGCATTTGGCGGGAATTTTACCAGCTGTTTGTCCCTTGCGGGGATTTTACCTGGGATTGGCTGGACCGTAAGTCAAAGTCCCCGTTATTCCCCGATCCTTGGGGGCCGTGGTTATTACTGACTGGTGCATTTTCATACTTCATTTACAACAACGGTGTGTGGCAGTGGCAATGTCAGTGCAATGTCAACGACACAGATATGCCGAGTAACAAAGCATATAAACATGACAGTGTTTAGAGGCACAAGGTAAAGGCCTACCAGACACTAAAACTACAACGACAGACTAGATCTGCATGTATCAAATCATCTTTATTTTATGTTATATATGTTGCGAAAATAGTAAATGTGATAAATGTTGGCCGTGGGATGTATGTTAAAATTTATATGAGTACTCAACCTCACTCTTTTAATAATTGCGAGAAAAAAAGATGAAATGACGAATCGGAGTCGACAAACGATATGATCGGTGTCGCCATTTTGAACTTGGTTCACTTCAATTTTTTGGCAAGAAACGCCGATTTTGCACGATTGATTTTGGCCTACACATACACCAAAACAATAACAACAAAATAAAACAAGACGGTCAAAGTGACCCTCAACCGATTACATGATTGAAGTAACCAATGAGTGATTGCTAAAATAGTAATTTCTTGCTGAGGAATTTAGTGGTTGCAGATAAATGGATGATTGATTAAGAGGTCGGTCGATGTTTAGGGAAACCGAGAGTATTGCTAGCAAATTCAAGCTAGTTGTTCCCATAGCTGTCATTGCTAAAGATTACTGTGATGGGTAAGGAAGCCAACGTTGCTCTATATGTTAATGGTTGCTAAGTAACAGAGGCGGTCATCACGTGGTACATTGGTTTGATACCAGGCACTAAACATTTCAGCGCCCATTCCAAAGGTATGTAATTTTGTTTCTCTCCATAATTAAAAAAAAAACAAATTTCCTAACATTGCCCATGTTCCAGTGCTAAATTTTCCCTGTAAATCGGTACCTTCGTTATGCCGAACAATTTTTTAGTTTACCCGGAATGTGTCACAAGTTTTGAATCGAGGTGAAATGTGCTTTTCGTTTTTATTATACGCAATTTGGGTACAGAGCTTTTCATTAAAAATGTGTGTATACCAATAGATATCAATACCAATTAATTGCTATGGCAGTAAGTGGTTACTAAGAAAGTCATTGCTTGCTAAAGAATAATGATATCGCTAGGGTAGTATGCTTATGATAAAAATCATTTGTTGCTAAGGATGTCATTAAATGCTAAAAAGGTAACTGTTTTCAAGAACGTCAGGTTTTCAAAGGTGTTTATTTGCAAATATTTAAAAAACCTGAGACCCCCGGGACAGGTCAATCTTTGACCCCAGGAGCATTATTTGAACACTTTTGGTGAAGGCCCACAAATTAAAGGTCTGGAGCATGCATTTTCCGAGTGAATATATTGTTTATGTCAAATTGCTACCCTATATTCTTGTATGTTTCGTTAATGGGAAGTAACCGCTGTGTGGATTTAAAAAAGCTGTTGCTCGCGCAAGCACCTTATGAGGTAAAATAATTGTATAATAGTATTGAAGGACCCAATAAAGACTCATGTTTACTTATTAAAGCCTACCAGATACCAAATCAATGCATTATAATACGTCGGATATCTTCAATGACAAAAGCATTTTTGTTTAAATTAAACAAACCTTCAGAAAAACAATCAGAGGAACAGTTCACAATGCTAAGATGTGGTTTGAGATGGCCAAACAGAACGGCGCCCTTGAGCACCGCAAGTCCAGCTTCTTCAGGCACGATGAGCCGCTTGTTGGGAAAATTATCTCGAAAAGCTTGTTGTAGCACCGATGACTCTGCATATCCACCAACAAGAAGTATGGTCTCGCAACTGAGCACTGCAGGTTGTCGGAATAGATCCCGTACATGCTTAACTGTATTATCACAGGTGTCTTTAAACCATCCTCGCATGAAATCGCAATTTACGCGCAATCTTCCAGCAGTCCATGTCAAATTGCCTTGAAACTGCTTGACCGCCGCTTCCATGTTTTTCTTTGTTTTACTTTTATAAATTTCTGTCAAAGCAATCGGAATTTGGATCGTCTCTTTCCCCTTTTTGTCGTGTGTTATGCAACGTTTCTTTGTCTCGAATTGCCTTTGAAATTCAACAAAATCTTCAACAAATGTCTTCTTGAACTCGTCAAAAACTTCCTTTCCTGAAATAAAGACATTGCGATTGAAGTTTCTTTAATAGAGATTATAAGTAAAGTTCATGTATTTTCGGTGTGAAATCATGAAACGAGTTATGCAGAGGGTAAAATAGTTCCACTCGTCCAGAAACACATGTTTTATACTTTCTTTCACATGCTTTACATTGTTTCCGTTTTAACAAAGGCATCACGTTCTCTTCTGTATAACACATTTGTTGCAAACAAATGAATTGGCAAAATTAAATCCTTGTTGACAATATTCTAGCAAGTTAGACATTTATTTCTCATTTTGTATTGATGATGACAGTCGAAACATTCTTTTAAATCGTAAGAGGTAAATGTTCTGTTTCGTCTTTCTTTCCTGAAAAAACATTTTTCAAAGATGTTCGATAATGTGCTTTAACAGGAAATGACACCATGAATGTGACTTCACAATCTAAAAGAAAGCACATTTCGATTATAGTAAAGGGTTTTTGTAGAAAATCTCACTGGATATCGTCTTAGTATGCTTTTAACTTATAAACAGAATTATGACGATCGGATGAATGTGTAGTTTAAAATTATTCCGGGTATATGTACTACATTTCTGCACCGCATGTAGCGCGGGAAATGACATTGCTTTGTGGTATTCGGCTCATCACTAGAGCAGTGAAACAGGTAGGTCGTTTTCGCTACTTTTTACTGAAAACAACAACATGTTATTAAAGGAATCTGACACTCGTCATCATATTTTACAAATACCAGTTTACATTTTTGTCTCATCAAAAAAAGGTTAGTAAGGTTCGCTTACTTACATATTTCATGAACTGGTTGAATAAAATAGTTTGATAAATGACGACTCGTGATAGATCATATCTTCCATACGTTTTTACTTTCAAATTTCATTACATTTATCGTTTAACAAACTGTTTTGTGCATTTCACCAAATGTTTTTTGGCCATGTCATGACGTGCAATAATTTGTTCGAAGAGCTTCTGAGATACCTAGTTGGGGAACATACATCATTTCCAACGATAGCCTTGTTTTTCCATGGTTAAATGGGTTAAATAATCTTCGAGTAACTGTTTACTTGAAGTTGCTGTTTTCAAATGTCAGAATAAAATGCATGTAATTATACTTTAAAATATTTAATTTTGAGGCGGGGCCGCGCTTGGTTCACCTGTAAGGTTTAAGCATAATTTAGTTGGATAAAAACAGACACAAGAAATACAACCAAACAAAATCCTGTTTCTTGAAATCAATACATATAGCAATTTAATTAAAATTATGACAACTAAATTCATGCGCACAAAAAGTATCTTTATTCAATTACGTACCAACAAGTTTTCTCATGAAATCCTCGAATGCTGCATCAACACGAGTTCCTCCCCAAGTCGCGCCACTGGTCATGTTATGCACCTTCAGTTGCCCTTCTCCCACCAACTCGATAACGTTGATATCCACTGTAGCACCTAGAAACGACACGTAAACAACATCAGTAAATCTACATGATCACATATTATATACTTTCAGGGCCAATCTCTGTAAACAACATCTACTGCATGTATAACTTTGTTTAGTGGCGAAATAATTAAAAAGTTCCACAATACGAATGAATATCTATGAATTATTTCACAATGCTTACATTTAACACAAAAATGAACCAACCTCCGACATCGACCACCATATAGCGTTGACCAATTGAGAAAGGTGACATTTGGGACTGAGACAAAGAAGCTCCGGTCATGTTTAGCTGCTCGATAGGAAGGTGCATGCAAAATAAAGAGGCAGTTTCCGGCTCAAGTACAATGGTTAATGAGTCCTTCTTCATGCCAGCCTGAAGTATTGTAATAAGCAAGTCAAAATACGTCAAAAACGTGTTCTATATTATTTTAATATAATATTTGTTGGCATAAATTACACATATGCAAATGAATACTAAAGGTAATAATACAGATACATGTGAATAATACTCAAACATTTACCATTTCGGCGGCCTCTCTCATGAACTGTTTCGAACTGTTATTCCAGATAGCTGGTACAGTCAGTACCCAGTCTACGTCTTTCTCAGATATCTCTAAAACCCTGACAAAAGCAGTTAAATAAAACTAAAGCATTACAAACAGTCGTATGGTGTTTAACACCTATTCTAAGGTATGCATGTGAATATATATATCAACCATGTTCAATTACGCTTGAAATTTAGCCAGTGTATTTAAGTAATGCGAAAAAATGAATTTCATGTTAAACATATATATATATGAAGGGTTTTCTTTAACACATTTTTAAGATATTGATACGACCAATATTATGCTAATTTGACTGGTTTTTTTAACTAAATAAGAAAAAAAAGGTCAACACTTTGCAGTCACTAACTAAAGTACCTGTTTTTAATGTTCTTCATGAAGTGCTCCATGAGGTATTTGATGCAGATGCTGAACACTTTAATAGCATTCATTTTCTTCGTTTGTTCATCTTCCACCATTGTGTCACGGTCAATGTTCTAGAAATTGTAGATATATTGAACACACATATGAACTATTCCGTAATGCAACGACAGCAAAGAAGAATGTCATCAAATAGGATAAAACCAAAAACCTCAAAATTTTAACATTTGAAATATCATACTTACTGTGGAGTTGTATAGCTTCAACTTTAACCTCCGAAAGTAGAAGTATCCCTTGTGGTCATTGTCAGCGGCAAGCTCAGCATATCGGTCTTCAGCGTCAAAACCAAAAGCCTCGAAATTTTGTTTGGGGTCTAGCAACAAAACAGTCGGTGTTTTCAGTGTGAAAAGCTGACCACCGGCGTACCATGATGTATTGGCACTTATCTTCGGCGGGTCTGCCTTAAAATCATCTCGCATTGCATAGGCATATCCAGTAAATGTCGTGCCGAAATCAATCGCTGCTACAACAAGCTTGCTTGATTTTGATCTCACTGACCCACATTTGGTGGCAGCCATTTCTAAATGTACATTCATACAAATATATATATTTGAACAATAATTATGTTATTTAATAAACCGACGTAAATGAGTTTTGGGGGAAAAGTGTGTGTTTTACACGTAGTCAACGTTGTCATGGCGTAGGACACTTTTATTTTTTTATTATAATGGGAAGAAATAAACAAATGATATTGTAGGAGCAAGAGCTCATGGTACGTACAGCACGTGTACTACAAAATATTGATGATACTACTGTTGAAAAATTAAATTTCTTTGACCCCATCAAAAAAGTTTGAATTGAAAACATTCGCCACGCTGTACCAAGTGCCAGTAAAACTAAGCAAACCACACAGTTAATAAAAGCTGACAGAAAATTGAAGCAACGACTCTTCAACACTGCGAATGCTGAGAGAGCTATCGAAATAGCATCTGTTTAAAGACATGAACTATCTCCAGTACCACTGTCACCTGCAAAAGTTGGCGAAATTATGAACCAACAGCCAAATCTCATCTATTTGCAATTCTAACTACTGATACTGCAGTTCGTGTCCAGGAAGTGCTTCCAGTGACTACTTTCATAACGGCTATAGTGATTGATGGTCATGCATTGATTCAAGAATTAGGTAAACAAGACGGCTGTGTTACATTTGCGTTACATTTGGAGAGTATGCAGACGTGTTTGTCAAGTGTGTATTGAACTATTTTAACACATCTACACGAATAATCGATGTAGCATTCGATAGATACACAGGAAAAGCATTAATAAAAGCCAGTGCAAGATGCAAGCGATTCGGCAAACGACGACTAATTCGTAGAATGATTATCGGTCCAGATGTACATCTGCCACAATCATGGAATAACGTCTTATAATTGAGTGAGAACAAAGCTGACATCGTTAGATTCCTTTCCGAAAGTTTTCAAACAAGGATAGAAACGCTTACGAGAGATCAAGAGCTTTTCACATGAGGAGATTACCAAAATGTACTACAAACTTCTTCCAACAGTCGTGAGGTGCCCCATCTATCATCAAACCACGAATAGGCAGATATGAGGATCATTCTACATGCATTTGATGCTGTAAGAGCAAGTTATTACAGAAAGGGTAATCAAATGTCAAGATACTGATGTACTGCTCCTACTTATATACCATCTTGGCCATTTACACATAGAATTATGGAAGATGGCTGGGACATCCAAGAAAATCAATCTTAACCCTGTGCATTTAATCGCTCAGATAATACCCAGAACGGTGCACCTTAACAGTTTCGGGTTTCATGCTTTGACAGAATGTCCCACAACCTCCACCTTAAGTAGTATTAGTTTGAAGACATGTTGGGAGATGTATGTAACATGCCCTGACCTTCTTTCGGATGTTGGAAGAAACCTTCAGTCAGACAAGTGAGAAAAGATTGTATGCTTGCTGTATGAGATTCATATGGACTTCATTGCTGATGCAAATTATTCACTACTTAATAAGGCTAAGAAAACGCTTGAAATGCTCCCGCCAACAACTGATGCAATTAAACTACACATTGCAAGAACAAATAATCAAGCAGACATATGGATCAGAGCTGATGCAGCGAATATGGACAGTCAGGCCTGTAGATACAAACGTATGGCAATATGGTACTGATGGACTAGAAGTTGCCTGGAAGCGGTTACCATCTTCACATGCTGCCTGCAGTTAACTAACACGTTGTGGATGTAAAACCTAGTGTAAATCAATCCGCTGTTAATGCTACAAGGCATTATTGAAATGTACTACATCATGTGGTTGCGATGGCGTCAAATTCGCTTTTGCAATGGAGGATACTTATTTTTGCACTTATATGACCTTTGACCCGCTTTACTGAAATCGATGTGTAAAAACATTCATGAAATTAAACAAAAACGCATAAAACAATATGTAAGAGATGAATATGTTTTTATATTAACAGCATTTAGATTCTTTCAGATTTCAGTGTCAGTTTACCCTGCCCAATTTTACATTATACACGTAAAAAATAATATGAAAAAATATTATATATCTATACTGATAGCTAAATGTTTCACCTTTAAGTATATCCATGTGGTTCTTTAAATAACCATAAATGACGTAGATATCGCAAAACTATCAGCCATCAATAAAAATATTTTAACAACTTATCGCCATTTTACGGACGTTCTCATTAATATTCATCAGTATACACACTTGTTTATTTAAATAAAGTAAGTGTCAAAAAAGACTAATACTTACGCTCCATTTTGAAACTAGTTCGGCCATTTTACATCCCAAACTGACAAAGACATTATCTTCTTTTCAATAGTGACGTTAGAAAAATGCATTCAGTTTACCTTTTCCCCAATTCTTAACATATGGGGCAATATACCGGGTAGCATTGGGCAGTTTCAGATGACTAACATATCAAAGTGAACATATAGTATGCATGCAAAGTATTACTTTTCGATGCCATCGCTTGTCATTTTTTCCTCTGATGGACCCGTGACTATGACAAATCACAGAAATGGAACGGAAGACAGCTAACAAACGAACGGATGGTCACTACAAAACAATAAAAGGGTACGAAAGACCACACACGGGAACGTAAGACAACTACTAACCCACAGAACCTTTCGAATACCGCTACCGTACATTGACGCGCTACCGTAACCGCCTAATGCAGACCAATATTTCAAGGATGCTGGTTACCGCTACTGTTTTACTGTAGGAATACTGTAGACGACTGAAACGTACTGAAATAGTAAATACGTCCAGTTCCACAGCCGCAAAATGCACATTTTTCACGAATTTGTAGTAAGTTTTTCATTAAAAAAGAATGATTTTGAATTTTAAAAAACAGCATTAGAACGCTTTGGTACTTTGTCTTAGAAACAGTTACTACACTACGGAATTTCTTTCAAATATAATAACCATGCCAAAATAAGCAACGGTAATTCTTTAAAATTCGTCATTCAACATTATTCGGCTCTGGCTTTTGTAAATTTGCTTTAATAAAACAGCATGCTAATGCTTTTCCTCTTGTATCAAGAATACGCTGTGGTATCACTGTTAAATTTAAGAAATGAGCAAAACTGCGCAGTGGTATTACTGTGAGATTTATTTTACAGACTGTGTGTTAATTTCGATAAGGTAGACATTTCATGATTGAATTCAACTAAAATCAGTCACTTAAGTACACTTTAGTAGCTTTCTTGTATCTAGAAGTATGCAAAACTACGCAGCGGTATTTCCTGTACAAACATAATACGTAATCAACTACGTTGCCTTTGAAGGTCATTTAACGCTAGTTACGCTCCCTTTAACTGTTGAAATATTAAGTTATTACTGACATCATAGTGACTGCAAATATATCAACAGAACATCCATTACCAAATAGCTAGCTGTCACAGTTGCCATGAAAACCACTGCAATAAAAAATAAATCTACCAGACAAATATCACAAGGTCGCTATCAAGGTTACATTGGAACCACAGTGACCACTCTTACTTAAAACAACATGCATCAATACATATATGTTAATGAAGCAATGATCGAATGTCTTGGACACCATTCTAGAATTGTTGGTGCTCCGTACAAGCCCACAAAAAGGATTTAAAATGTTCGTGTGTCATTGGGTATCTCAGGAATTACCAGGTGTACTTAAGTCGAAAGATAGAAGTAGGGTTGACTTAAAACAGTTGTAGAGAACTGAAAAGAAAACATCACAGGACGAAAGTATGTAAAACATTTTCAATAATGTATTTTTTTATATTATTGCATTTTGAAACGACCCTTAAATTGAAACAATGAACGGCCTCTTAAGCTCATGAAAATGCATACATTAAATTATTTCTACTGTTTAATGGCACATCTTGAATTCAGAGTCTAGTACAAGAAAGCGTCGTTTAGACCAATCAGGTATTAAAATAAGTTTTCAATATAGTATTGATGAAGTAATACAGTTGTCGCTAACAACGTGTCTTTATAACAAATATTCATCAATATGTGATTTCTTTTTACAGAATATTGCGTTGCACCAGAAACTCCACTAGACTCTGTTGCCGTCTCGTTAATCACATGTTGTGATTATACTGGTGTTGTTTCCCGTGACATATCTTGCGATATTTTTTGCAATATAATAGTTACAGTCAAATACTTAGATAATGTTTTGGTCTATGTTTTTCTTTATATAATTATGTACATGTGTTCTTTGTTGATATAAAGAATATTATTATCATTATTGATTATCGCCATGTTTGATTTTATCCCTATGTATTCCCCAAGTTCCTATGATGTAAATAAATTAATGAAATTCAATCACTGATCTATACATTTATAACCTTGATGTATGAATGAATTGTCAATCCGTTTTTGGATTTAAGTCCTATAAGTATACATTTATATAGGAAATAGTGTGTAAAATATCATGATAGAGAATTGTTATCTTCATTCCTTTCTGATTTAAGCGGCGAATCACATACAACCATACTATCATTGAAGTCAAATAGACTAATCTTATCTGCATGTAGAATATAAGATTTTTGTTTATACCTAGATATGAAGCTATATCCTGCAATGTTTGTATAAATAAACATTTTGACACCAATATGCAATAATTTTGAACTGTACTATTATTATACATATATTATATACCTTCTATGTCTATCAATGTTTGTATATATCATGAATATCTCCAGCCATGGGGGAAATAAAGATGTTGAGTTGAGTTGAGTTGAGTTGTAATGGCTCTATGCATTGTGTAAATAACAAAATATAATGAAAACTACACGGACAAGCTGTTAATCATTAAAAAATAAGCCCTATTTAGGGGTACAAGTCAAGGACCCAACCAACAATGAACGAGAGACACATACATATTTACACCACTTCTTAAATCATAAGTTTCAAGCTCACACATGCATAAATTGATTAAAATAAAACAATAACATTTCGCAACGTTGCCTTACAAACATCATCTGAAGCATTGTACTTTTGAAATATTTTGGAAAACCTTTTTCTACTACTGTAGTATGCAATTGCTGTTTTAGAAATATCAAATACTAGCCGTAGCGTATCTATGAGGAAAACAACAGACATTAATATCGAGTTGCTACAAAAGTTCAAACTGCCATAGTGTATCTATGCAGGCACACGTGGTAAAATTTCAAGACTGGTAATAACATTAAACGTCTCCGGCAATTTTGAAAAACATATACATGAAAAGTGTGTACTAGAACTACCAGAGTGTATTAATGAATAATCTTATCCTTTATGTACTTAACAAATTGTTAAAAGAAGCAATTCCTATCTACAAAACTCGCCTATAGTAGTTTTATAAACATTAAAAAGTAGCCAGTACCGAAGATGAAAATTACCATGATCTATATATCACAGGATTACCATTGCGCTGTTTTGTATGTGCGTTTACCTACTTATGATGGTCTCCAATTAAATTACTACAACACACGGTTATTGCTACATTTGTTCAATATTTATCATATCCGTAGTGTATTAATGAGAGTTTTGTATTTTCCCAAAGTCAACCAGAGCGTAGTTATGCCGATATGGCATATTCTTTTTATAAGTGAATAGTTTAATTGCCGTTAAATAAGAAAACCAATAAAATGCATTTTATTGTATTAATATGTGTATAAAAAGGTTTAAGTAAAAGGAAAAATGTACATTTTTACCTGAACATATTACCTAATTAGGTATGCCACTAATTCGTGAAATGCAAACTTGATTAATAAGGGTGTTATATTATATAGTTTTATGTAGTATATAATGTTTGTAATTAATTTCTTTGAGTTTGTAAGAAATTTGTACTGTTTCGATAATTGAAAAACATTTTACCAAATTGCTTACGCATTTTAATCGGGAGATTTAAAGCTCTGCTTTTAGCAAAACATGTACAAGATTACAAAAATAAGCGGTATTCCCACGCTGTACGATAGCGGTAATCAGAAGCCGAATATTTGAGAACGATTTACACTGCTGCGGTAGTTTGCCGGTGTATGATAGAGGTTATGGAGACACCCAAATTTAGGGTCTGCACCAGGCGGCTATGGTAGGGGAAAGGATAAAGGAAATAGACCATTAACAAACCATATAACATATAATATTATAGTATCTAGGTAGCAGTAGATTGGACAACAAAAGTCTCTATATAGTATCTAGGCAGCAAAACTTTGGTCAACATAAGACTCCATATAATATCTTAACAGCAGTAGAGCGGTCAACAAAACACTCTATATAGTATCTAAGCAGAAGTACATGTGTCTAAATAGTAGTAGACAGGTCAACAATACACAGAATACACTCGTATATAGCATAAAAACAGCAGCAGACCGGTCAATAATGTACCCTTAATAGAAAATAGTCTCTTAAATGAAGTAGACCGGTAAATCCTTAAAGTATCTCAACAGTAGATGACAATGAACAAAATACCTTTTTCCATTTAATCAACAAAATACCTTTTTCCATTTAATCAACGATAGAAGAAATATATATTAAAATACTACCTTAAATTACAAAGATTACATAGAAAACAAAAAAGGGTATAACAAGCTGTTCTCTTTTTACCAAATATACACGCATTTTTTTTACTCGCTTCTTTGCCAAATGAAGTTAAAACAAATCGTTATGAATTAGATATTATTTGAAGATGAAAATAGTATTGTTCAATTTAATTATTCTATAATTAATCAACAAATATTTGCATTTTCTTCTTTTTCAAGACTTAATAAATGAACAGTGGTAGGCAAGTAACTAATAATATATCTTACTCGTTGTCTGAAGTTTTTAAGGATTTTCACATCTACTGTCGTTTCGTTCGCTAAAATGGCGTTTAATACTTCGTTAGAATTTCAAATACAAACGCACAACATAATCGAACGAATGACACGCATATGTTTCGTGGCGAAATGGCAAAATGCCAAGATTCACCTAGCAACAAAAAAACCACATGTCTACTAAGTTTTCATTAAAATGTACAACAAATGATATATCGGCTACGGGTATTAAATAATTTCAAACTAAAACAACTTGAAAACTTACCTAATTTGATACAGTCGGCATTGCAATTAGTTTTAACGAAACTACAATCAAAACTGTCAAAAACACCGCTTCGTGATAAAAAACTTCCTTGTCAACAATAAACTTCCTCCTTGATTCGTAAACCCGCTGAAGTAGATAACGGGAACAGTTAATGCGCATAACAACTGAGAAATTTATCTAAAGTCATAAAACAACGCACAAGAAAAGAAGAATATTTTAAATAAAATGCCACTTACAAGTTTTTTGTATTGATCGCATTTGTGGCCGACGGCTTAAGGCCGCGGCAAATTACCCAATTTACCATGTACTTTATTCCTGCTTTGTATATATTTGTGCACACACCCTTCTTGTCCACAGGTGTTTATATGCATTTTACATTTTTTTTTACAATCCTGCCAGTCAAAGGCTGCAGGCTTCTTTATGCCTCTTTTCATTACTAGTTTCTGTGGTTGACAGTTTAAGGCTGCATCTGAATTTTTTATTTTGTTTTTTTTTATGTTTTCTTACCAATTCATCTTTTCTTACTGCTTTCACTCAGTCTCGTCTCTTTGGGCGGCGGTTTCTTTTGGCGGTTTTGTCCTACCAGATATGTTTTTTTTTCGAAAAATAATA
Organism: Mya arenaria; assembly: GCF_026914265.1. NCBI lineage: Eukaryota > Metazoa > Mollusca > Bivalvia > Myida > Myidae > Mya > Mya arenaria. The sequence continues at coordinate 14,940,568 of NC_069124.1, read as the reverse complement.
TAAAATACCTTCTTAGTAGCTAATTAACATTTATGGCATTTTAATTAATGCCCGTTTTTCCTTCTAACCGGTGTTTGTTTTCCTTCTATCCATACAAGTTCGAATTCCCTGTACATATGTAACATTGACTTTGGACAGTACATACTACAATTGACATTATGATAACGCTTATAAAATTACTGACACCTGATACGCATTTTATATGGAACAACAATCTGGTGCGTAGCTTGGCCCTAATCGGGATTACAATTACAATGCAATATACATAGACTATGTTTTTCTAGTAAGCATGTTGTTACGCTTTGGTATAAATATGTGTTTATTTGAATTAATGTATCACCTAAAGTGCCATACACAGCGCCATCGCTATCACTATTTCTCCAACGACCCACTTCAAACTGGGACTCTTCCAGGTTTTCCGCCGATAAATCACGCTAAAACGTGACATATTTTGACTGCACTATGACATAATTCAGATGACCGATTCACTTGGAATCATATTCTTTGCATTGAATCTTTCGCCAATCTTCAATACAAAAATTATGTCGATGCTGCTGACCATGATTGCCGTGATGGTTTAGCGGTAACTATATGAACCACCTCGACGGATTTGTTATACAATGCATCCTATACTGCTGAGTCGTTCCTGTCAGGTAAACGATCGCGCTTCTTTAACGGCTTCAACCAGATCACATGGTTTGTTCTCTAATATTTCGGATAACGACACCAACCCTGACAGCACATGTTCGATAGCCACGAAATGAATGGGGAAGCCGAACTGAGTGATCGCAGCTCAACATGCCCCGGCGTTGGCATTACCATAGTGAAGGTTTGGGTCATCTAAGGTATCAACGATTGTCGTAAACGAACACTTGAAAGCTTTAAGTGCGTCAGCCGTTGCTGCCCATTGTGTTTCACAAAGCGATTGTTATTTAGTCTGTTTTTCCATTTGTTCCCTACTTACTTCATCATTCGCGAGAGTTTCCTGAAAAACGAAACAGCCGTTTTTTCCGAGTAGTTAAACGGAAACACTACTTCTTGAACTGCGTTCATCATGTTTCTTGCAAATGGCTCCTCGTATGCATGATTAATAGCCAGGTTTAGGAAGCAAACTTTGCAGTGGCAATCGTAACAACTCGGCCATCTCCGGCAAGCTTCGAAATAGACAATCGTAACAACTCGGCCATATCCGGCAATCTTCGAGATCAATTATGATGGATACTCGCCGAAGTGTTCCGATTATTAGCAGTGGGTCACCACTGCGTCGGGATTTATCTCCCAACTTCGAGCTTGACCACCACGGAACATTCCTGACATGTAGGATGCGCGAATGCAGCCTTGACACTTCATTTTTACAATGTCTAAACCGGCCTTTGTCAAATATTTGCCGGTAGTAGCTTTATATTCATTTCGAGCTACCCCTCCCGGATACCAAGAGGAGCACACATGTGGTTAGGCGGCGCCATTAACCTTGCAGACATTGACTGGGTAAATGAGTGTCTACAGCCTCAAGCCACATACGCAAAGCAATGGCAGCACAAAACATCACAAAAGATGCCAACCTTGACAAAATGGTAGACTAGCTAACCAAAATCACAGAATACCCCACAAACTACCTAAACGTCTTCTCTACCAACAACAAAACACTCATCAACCGATGCGAAGTTTTACTTGGAAGCGCAGATCACGAAGCTTTTTCTGTCGAATCTAGACTTACTCCGATGAAGGTGAAGAAGCCAGCACGGAAGGTATTCGTGTACAAAAGAGGGGACTACGACACCATTCAAATTAATCAATTGCCGAATTTCTCCGAAAACATCGTAGATAACAAACTGGAAAATTGACAATCGGGTCGTTCGAAACATCGGTTCCCTCGAGGTTTCAGCTCGGACCCCGGCGTCCTCGAGCGATCGCAGTTTTACTGTATTTGGCAGCGATTTCCTCGAAGCATCTTGTCCAAACATAACGGCACCTTTCAGCACAGCCAATCGAGCATCTTCGGGCCAAAGGCAGCTTTCATTTTTTCTTGAAGCATCAAAGATTCGGAAAAGCCACCGACCAAATTGTCTTATCACAAAAAAATCATTCAACCAGCTTCGCATAACATCACAGTCAATCCTCAATTTACCAGCTGTTAAGCGAATTTTCCCTGCAAATTCTTTATTGTCTTTGATAGGATCATGTGGACTATTTTCGTCATCTTTGTATATGCCTCACACAGGGTCACAGGGAGTTTGAGCGTTGCTTTTCCCACTCTCTCACTGAAATTCTTCTTTTCGTTAATTCAAATTCCCTCTGTAGGTCTACTCAATCGTCAACATGATTTTCCTTGAATTCTTCGAAACTCTTAATTCCTGTAAAGAACCATAAAGCATAATTCTATCAACAGTCTCTGAAACAAACACTCATTCTTTGTTCAATCATTCAATAAACGGCACGTGTATATTGTATTGTATAATACATTTATGATGCTTTGTATCAAACACATGCTTACGCGCTAGCATCCAAAGTTATCAAGATAAATAAACAATATAGCGCTGTATTTTTATTAGCAATGACCAAATACTTACCAAATAGATCAATAAAGACGTCATCGAATGCTTTGTCCGCCATGGTTACTCCCCACGCACCACCACTAGTTGAGCTCCTTCAGTTGACCTTCGTCAATAACCTCGTGGACGATGATGTCAATTGTGCCACCTGAACATTTGTTATAATGACAAATTAATTTTAATGTTTAGGTTGTAGTTTTTAAAAAAAAGGGGGAAATGTGCGTTTTAAATGTTTGAATTCGCCACATCAACTACACAAGTGTGTAACATTTTAACTTGTTTTGTTTTTTTTAAATTTTTGATGTTCTTAAATCTACAACTTTATAAATTTCCGATTTCATTTAATATCTGTTTAATATCTGCCTGCAATATTTCATGATTTAGACATAAATCATGGAAACATAAAGGAAAAACATCGTTTTACATACTTCTTTTCTGATTTGATATCACACAGTAGCGCTAGAGTGCATGCGCGAATCTACATACATATACTAGGACGTTTGTTGTCGAATGAAATGCGTTTGTGAAGAAACTGTTATTACTTTTAAAATACGTCAAAATGTATGCAGTAATAGATATACTGTGTAATTGGGTTGATATTCGGGATTGTTTCAGTCGTTGCATCGCTCTCGTGCGTTATGGATTTAACGCAAGCAATTCAAAGTTATCCAACTCCAAAAATCAACCGACGTACTTAATATCCACAATATCACATTAAATATATGTCCTTCATTTCTTTTAAGTCAACATTCTTGCACAATTAAGGAATGAATCGCGGGATTGATGTCATTATGGGGGTATAAATGCAATTGTGCTGATTTAGGTGTCTGAAGTCTCCACGCGTAATTTTAACCACCCACCTGCGTTTATATCCCCGATAATGGCATCAATCACGCAATTCAATAGCCCATCATTTCATTAAAAAAATAACTTGTATTTTACGAAAACCTTACAGTATTTCTTGATCACTCATCCTGTAAATAGAACGACCCGACAATATCTGAAAATGTTTATCACATCACGTCGCAATAACGCGGGGAAAATCTATTTAGTGAGCCGAAGGCTAGTGGGGTAGGAAGATATGTAGATTTTCTAGCCGAAATTCTTTGCCTATGGCATTATAATACAGAGTGATTGAACTGTATGGGCGAGTGATTGTTGCGGTCGGTTTTTGACGGAATATTTATAAGATTCTGGAGCTGTGTTTTTGCATTTCGTCTTGCATTTTAAAAATATAAAAGAAGTTCGTTTTTCGCGTTCAAATGAACAACTGACTATTAGTAGTTAAGCATGATGTGATCAACTAACCAAGTCAAGCAAAAAATACACGGCACCTTGTTATTGGGTAGAGGTGTATGCTAGTGACAGGTAAACAACAAAACACAACATTAGTCAGTGTAGTAGATACTTAAAAACACTCACTTAGTCTGTGTAGCAGTAACTACAAACATTCACTTTGTCTGTGTAGCAGACACTACAAAACACTCACTAAGTCAGTGTAGCAGTAACTACAGAACACACACTTAGTCTGTGTTGCAGTAACTACAAAACACTCAATAAGTCAGAGTAGAAGATACTACAAAACACTCACTTAGACTGTGTTGCAGTAACTACAAATCACTCACTAAGTCAGAGTAGCAGATATTACAAAACACTCACTGAGTCAGTGTAGTAGATACTACAAAACACTCACTTAGTCAGTGTGGAGGATACTACAAAACACTCACTTAGTCAGAAAAGTAGATACTGCAAAACACTCACTTAGTCAGAGTAGTAGATACTAAAATGCACCCGTTTACACTGTGTTAAAGACAAAAGAAAACACTCACTCACACTGTGTTTCGGATACTTCAAATTGACTATTGATTAAGACAACAGTCAGCTTGAATATGGCAATTCACGGGTTATTTCCTTCTGTGTATCCCTTGGAGACGAGAGATCCGCTCTTGTGTAGATTTACCGGGGGCCATACAATGAAGGCAATCCTTGGTCCGCGGGCAGAATACGCTGTCAGAATATCCTTGTTGAATGGATAACCAGGTTTGTGGGAGAAATCAAGCATCATGGGCGGTTTCTAGGATTGCATAATCCAACATATCCGCACGCACTTGGTTAAAAACTTTATCACGTCTTTGTTGTCGAAGACGTCAGCGGGAAACTCTTGTGTACTGTTTATTTTCGTAATCAGTGCTTAGAAGAATTTTGTGTAAACACTGTGAGAACACGCTTATGGACACGATAAAAGACTAGTATCTACAGTTTGGTGTTGTATGGATTCACTAATCTACACTGGCATCAAATATATTGACTTAAGGTGCATTTACATTGTACGTCAAGGGAATATGCAATAAACAATTTCAACATACCTTCTTGTAAGACGTAATTAGAAAACTTATTTCAAATAGGTTTAACGTTTAAGCATAACTCAAACAATTATTTTGACATACCTTAATGTTGAACTGTTCGATAGCCAAGGGTCTACATTCTTGCAAAACTCTTTAATTGCTCCCTCAAGCTTCAAACAAAACAAAATGTTCTTGAACCGATTTCATTTTTGGACAACAAAGGCGGTGTTTCGGAAACATTTTTTTCTATGGGCACATTGCTTGTCCAATGGACTAATTATTTTCGGTATTGGTATACTATTCAATTATCTAATTGTGCTGTCTTTATACATGTCAATTTCACTTACTGCCTTTTCCTTCCCCTGGCCTTATTGCTCGATTGGCTTCTCAACACGAACGTTTTTTGAGAACTGTTAGGTTTTAACGTCTTGAGCTCGCGTTGTTCTGGCTGCGCTCATACTTGACGCTAACCCTGTCCTTATCTAAAATACATACCATGATACATGCACTTTAAATCTGCCGCACATAAATCCCACGTCCGGACCCAAGTATAAGAAGCAGTGTTTAAATTCAAATACCAGTAGTTGTAACTTATTTAGACACAGCCAGTTTTGAAAATAGAATGGAGGAAAAAGAACATTCCAATTGAAGTAGTTTGGAGATATAAAAGAAGAAATAGAGAAGCAACAGAGAAGTGTTGGAGAAAGATACAAAAAGACAGAAATGCAGTAATCGTTTAACAGATAAAGAGGTGCATGATGATCAGGAACAGGATGAATATTAAGAAAGACAGTAAAGTATAACAATTACATTAGACTGTTTGTATTAATAAAATGTGACTTTAATCGGAACAGACAGGATTACTTCCAAGACTTCCAGCAGCATTCACCGGAATGTTCAGGCCTGGATTTGTTGCCAATGCTTTCGCTGGTAGCTGGTTAACGAAACTTGGAGTCTGAAAAAGTGTATATATCTTCCATTATTCCGGCAGTGCCATCTTGTAGTATCATGCTACTAAAAGATTAATTTTGTTTAGCGAAACAGGCTTATTACCATTCTTTCGAGCGAACGACAACTCAAACAAGCCATGACAAATTTATATTGTTCTAAAAACATAACATGTATCAACAATTGACTTACCGTTCAATGGAGTAATGCATATCATTGCTTAATTATGGATATATAGTGAATCTGATATATTGCATTTATAGGAGAAAATAAAGACTGAAGTTCAAGCACCAAAACATTTTGTTTTTACTTTAGTTCTTTGAAAGCAGCTTAAACCAAATATACAATCATACAATGTAAACTTGTTCGTCCGATATAGGTCAGGGCTGGTGACAAGCTCCCCGACTCTGGCCGACTGTAGCGCCACCCCTTCTTCGCATTAACTGTTACACTTTTGTAAATGAGATAATAAATATACGTTTTTCAGCCCAATCTATCCGCCACCTAGAGTCAGGTAGATATATAATTGGTTACCAACTCAGCAATCCTGACTTAAAATATCGTCGCCCGTCTTCGCACAGGCCGTTACACTTTTGTAAATAAGGAATGGTATTTGATCCATGTTATTTCTAAGCCCGATCTATCCCTCACTTATACACAAGGAGGCTAAAGTGGTCACCAGCTCCTTGGACCTTACACGTCTGCAAATCAGGAATTATGTCTTATACATGTATGTTTCAATTCAATCTAACCGTCGCATAAAGTCATGTCGGCATGTCTGGTGCCCAGCTCTCCGACCCTAGCCGACTGTATTCCTGCCACTGACTCTGTATTATGCCTCAGTATTGTCATGAAATGAACTTATTTTTCAAAACATATGCAAAGTGTAGACTCCCCTAGCTGCTATGTGGATAAAACTTACTTTTCTTAATTATATAACTTTCGTTCGAGGGTCTGCAGTAGGCAAACCTGTCAATAAATAAAGTTGAATCTCTTATTAGTGTGCGTTTGCATTTGCATCTTCCATCAGTCCCAGAATGTAGTTACGATTTAGGACAAAATTTGCTTGAAGTGCAGATTTACCTTGTAACTAAATGAATTATGATAGAGTTGGGATCTCTAATCATAGAAGTACTTGGGGTTTACCTATACGTTTATTATTATTTGTTTTATTGATAAGTTTCCTCAAGTTAATGCATACTTTGATAAGATTTACCTTTTGCGTTTTATCTTTATTAAGGATTGTTGGGATAAGAATGAGGTTTGTGCACATAAACTGGTTTAAACCCCCAGTAAATTTACATTTTACTGACCGTTCCAAGGCGGTACCTAACAATTCTTGATAAACATACCTTTTTTATATAAAGTATATGTATGCACTGTGCTGTGTGTGGAGTTTTGTGCTGTTCTTCTATGTTTCTTGTTTGTAATTTTGTGTTCTATGTCTTTGGCGTTTACCCAGTACCATTAAACCGGGTTTATGTTTAAACTTTTTGCTACTGAGCTTGTTTCTGTAACTTTTTGCATAAATATTGTAGTTACTGCTACACAGAGTAAGTGAGTGTTTTGTAATTACTGCTGCACAGAGTAAGTGAGTGTTTGGTAGTATCTGTTGCACTTAAACTATTAAACTTAAACGTTAAACTATGTAGACAAGCAATGAAGCATTTAGTTGTGATATTTATCCAATAATATGTTTACATGTACGTTTAATGCGATGCATTACGTAGTGTTAATGATCATGTAACTTTGCTTAATTAATAGCCAACAGGGTTTCAACACACTTTTAATTACGGTTTACTTTTTGACAATTTTCTTTACTGTGACATTTGAAAAAGCATACTGTAATGTTTAATTTCTAACGCTATTGAAATACATTCGTGAAGAGATATCCTCTGAAAACACAAAATACTAACTCTATAAAAAGCTATATTGTGGATATTCAGTACGTTCAGTTGATTTGCTGTGTTGGATAACTTCGAGTTGCCTGCGCAAAGTCCATATCGCTCGAGACCGATGCAACGACTGATACAATCGCAAAAATCAACCCAATTACATAATATATCTTTAACTGCATATCTTTGACGTATTTTAAAATTAAAAATTATAACAGTTTTTCACGAACGCATTTTATTCGACAACAAACGTTCAATTTATTTTGCCTAGTATTGCGGATGTCGATCCGCGCATGCGCCCTAGGGTTACTGTGTGATATGAAATCAGAAATAAAGTATGTTAAATTTTAAATTTATGGAATAAAATGTGATATTTACAAAATTGTATTGAGATTTAAACACCACACATTTAAAATACAAGTTACATATGTGTATAGTATTTCTGTTTTGTGGAGAATTCAAATGGAATAAAGACCTAGAAAAAATGATGATAAATTTATCAGTCGAAATATTGTTATTCCTAACACAAAAGAAACTACAGAGCTAAATTCGTTCTGGAAATCGCAAGTTTACCGTTAACTGTGTTCCTGTTTAAGCTGCACTATCACATATATATAAATATAAATATCTGCAAACCAATGATAACTCATATTTCCGTTCGAAAATAAATGTTTTATGGCTTTAACCGTTACTAAAATGCATAAAACATCAATTTTTGAACTTAAATATAAAAAGTTGCGATCTAATTTTTTGTCAGCATTTTCGCAAATCTTGGCTCGTTCCGAGACAAAAATGAAAGGTTGTCAAAAATTCAATCTGTGATAGTGCAGCTTTAAATGGCAACAAAACACACACAAACACATCGAAAAGCAACAAGAGACAAACGCATCAAAAACACAGTAAACATCATTATCAAACTATTTGTTATACATAAACGATGAGTTACCTCCTTAGAACGATGACCTAAAGAAAGGGATTCACTGGGGTTAAAGCTATCACTTATTCGCCACAACATTTATGAATAATTCAATGGTAACTACATGAACGCTGTTCAAGGCACTTAAAAATTTACGACGAATAAGCCAGACTACATGGACGAGCATAAATTTACTAATTTTGATACTCTCACAGTCGTAGCGCCTAATATATATCTGCGATGAAAGGAAGTTTACTTCACTTGATTAAACGATATTTTACATTTCCGGCTACGAACAAAAATTGGTTATATGTGTAACGGTCCGCTGTATGCGGCGGGTGTGCGTTCATAGTCTCCACTTCTATGCACTTGCTAGAAAGCTCAACTGTCCTGTGAGGCATAGTAAGATGGAACTTCAACAAACTTTAAAGCTCTGCTTTCCTGATGGTTGAATTGTAACGGTCCCCTGTAGGCGGCAGAGGTCTACAGCAGCCGAGGTGCGTTCATAATAATATTACGTATTAAACGGAAGTACGTTCATACCGGATGTAAACTTGGTTGGTTATGTGCAAATTAGCAAATCCCGGGCTATGTGAGCATAGGGAAGTTAGTGTATATAAAGACCAGTGGACCCCTTCAGGGTCGAGCATGCTTTTCCCTGAATGGATATGTTGGTGTTTGTTTCATTATGCCAGAAAGCTCGGCTATCTGGTGTTTGTTTGTGTGACGTCGCACGTTACAAATGGTGGCAGCGTTGGGATAATAACAACAGCCGGAACGCTTTCGGCATTTTTAAAAAAATATTTTTAGTTATATCTGCACCACAACTAAAAAAAATTCTATCAGCATACTAGATTCAAGACCAATTATTTGATATAAATGGCATTATTTAATATACTACCAATCTGTACTTTATTAACCGCACCGTCAAGGACTGCCATTTTTGTCCTCGGAGTACCTAAATATGGAACAGTTTTAATTTGTTATTTATTTCTATGTATCCTTTTAAAATTATTGTAATATTTGTTGTTGTTTTGTAAATTATCATTTATTTTATTTCCAGCTTCTTTTTTTGTCATTTTTGTCGGTAAAATTTGACGATTAAAGTAAACAAAATACAGACTGTGCAGTACGAGTATGCTGTGATTGTGGCAAGCATGAAAGTTGCAAGCATGAACTTCGTTGTCATATCCGATGAAACACAAATTTGAATGATACTTGCACTGTTTACGCATACTACTGGTAAACCTGGTTTTCGGAAATTCGATGTACGTATATACATGGAATTTAGTTGCGTCTTAAAAAAGCGGAGAGGCCATGAATGGGGTACAAAGGTTACACACAACTATACATTATGTTGATGATTTCATCAATCTGAGTTCTGAAGTCCATTTAAAACAAATTCATTCCTCAATTAGTCCTGGTCTGCACGAATCACACATCCACTCACCGCCATTCAGAATCAAGTTCAAGGATGTATTTGCCCGTCACGTTAAGAAGGGTCAAGAATTGGTCGCCGGCGAGCCACAATCTTCCCAACGCTATACCCCACTTGAAGCAGACCAGCTCTCGCTTGTCTTCGATGTATTCACATCGCCGGAGGAAGACCCACAATATGTCACTGACGTCGGTAGTGTCCATATCGGTCAGCTTGAGGTCGATGTTCCGGACTCGGGCAAGGAGCGAGGAGTTTGGGTCAAAATGATCTTCGGCGGAGCTGAACTTACTGTGCATGCAACCGATGAAAAAACACAAAAGGTGTCCAACGCCAGCTTTGATTTCCTACAGTGAAACTAAACTTTGAAACATTATAACATATTATTCTTAAATTAAGATTGTGAATGTAATTGGAACGTTGTGTTTTTAAAGCCTATTGCTTGTAAGGTTCTTTAAATAGTTTTGTTATTATTGCTTTACTGTTTTAATGAAATAAATAACGACAAATAAATCCTACGACCTTTTGTAATTATGTATGTGTGCGCCCACGGCTCATTTGAAGAACTTCAGGGTTCAAGTACGACACGATGAATTCCCTTCTAGTTAGTGAACTGATGTGGATTTCTGTCAGCAATTTATCTGTATTGTATAAATTACTCGGTCAACAACTCATTTCAAACTGTAAATAGTCATGAAATACTTGTACGAAAGGGGGCGTATTGGTTCTTATTAGACATAAACTGATTGAGAAGACACTTCAATAAAACATCTTTTCAAATCCAGATGATTTAGGCACAAGATATTGCTTATTAAAAAGGCTTAAAGCTGCACTCTCACAGATATACTATTTTTACAACTTTTTTTTGTCTTGGAAAGAGCAAATATTTGCATAAATTTCTTCAAACCAATGATAAAAGATTGCTGACAAAAAATAAGATCGTAGATTTTCATATTTCCGTTCGAAAATTAATGTTTTATGGTTTAAACCGTTACTAACGGTTTAAGAAAATTGCATAAACATAATTTTTTACCTTTAATATAAAATTCTGCGATCTATTTTTTTTTGTCAGCAGTCTTAAATAACTGGTTTCCATGGACTTTCGCAAAAAAAGTTGTCAAAACGTTCAATCTGTGAGAGTGCAGCTTTAAAATATTGAACCCATATTTCATTGTCAGTTTCAAAGGTTTTTCGATCAGAGTTTCTTTGACAATAAAGTTAAAAGTAAAAAGTAAAAAATGATGTATTTTGGGATCTCTTAACTTACCATGTAAGAAATTTTCATTTCACATTTGTAGTTGAAACAGTTTATATTTATTGGGTGTTTTACAACAAAGTCAAGACACTAATGATAAGTTTATACGTCTGCAAGCATACGGTCGGTGGGTTGGTCGCGCGGTCTGTTGACAAAAGTTGTGGCGCAAAATACTTCCACAGTTTAACGGGGCTAGACACCAGATGGTTTAAAAATCGGCAATTACAGTATTTCCTCAAAACAAACATAAAATTGTCAATGCGACTTAGTAGGGGGCCGATAATACTTTACATGGTTGAAATAATGAACGCAACAATCATGTTACTGCCTCACCTTTGTTTGCTCGATTAAAATAGCGCATAAGGGTTTCCAAGTACAAAACATATATGTTCATGAGTACAGATAAATAATTAAATATACAAACGCTTTTTAAACTTACTGGGATCTACGTGATAGACTACCGTAGTAAATTCTGAATGGGGAAAATGCGCAAAAACTGCAAAGATGTATGTGTCGTAAGCGATAGGATACCTCAGTGAGTGGGATTCAACGTGTTTTACATAACGATGGCAATTCTATGTAAGTTTTTTTTACCATTTATTTATTGGGTGTCTAGCTCCCTTAAGAGGTAGATACACATTACCACAACAATGTGTAGTACTGCCTCAAGTATTTAAATGACCCAGTCAAGTATCCGTGTAACATTGAAAATGAGATTACACATTTGGTAGCATTGGAGTTTGTGGAGCGGACTTCTCTCACTGTTAGACAGGTATCACTATACCTGCAGTGCCGTAGCTACACTGAGGCACACCGAGGCAGCTGCTTTTTTGTTTTTGGGGGCATATTACAATTTCTATAGCTCTAAAAATAACTCTTTTTTTACTTACTGCATTTGCCTTAATGTACACAAACCATCGACCAAAGATACTCCAGAATGCAGGAAATCGCTCCTTGCAAAAAACATAATAAGGGGGGGGGGGGGTGCCCCTGGACGCCCATAGACCGTTCTGCCTCGGTGTTTGTTTTAAGTCTGGCCACGGCACTGACCTGATACATATTATTGACATGTTTTGTACTAGTGCCTGGCGTATTTTATCTTAATGATTTTGGTTTGTGATACAATCATCAAAATTTGCATTATAAATCCTAAAAGGTTACTTATTTGGAAAAACACATTAGTCATCTTTTTTTTAGAAATGGCGGTCATTTTCAAGATGGCCGCCAATCCCGATTGATAGAAATTATTCTAATACAAACGTTGACAAAACAGTTCCATCTAAATGATTTTGGTTTGTGATACAATCATCAATATTTGCATAAGTATTCCTATTATGTTATTTGTTTGGAAAAACCCGTTAGCCATCTTTTTTTTCAAAATGGCGGCAAATTTCAAGTTGACCGCCAATCCCGATTGAAAGAAATTATTCTTTAAACAAAAGTTGAGCAAACAGTTCTATCTTAGTGATTTTGGTTTGTGATACAATCATCAAAATTTGCATATAGGTATTCCTATTAGGTAACTTGTTTGGAAAAACCTGTAAGCCATTTTGTTCAAAATGGCGGCCATTTTCAAGATGGCCGCCAATCCCGACTTTTCTTAATACAAAAAATGACTAAGTAGTTCTACCATAATGCATTTGGGTTGAAACAGAACATTTGCTGTTATAGAGAAACAAAGTTATATAAAACTTTTTTGAAGCTCTTACTTTCACATCACATACACAAATACAAATACAAACACCCAAAACAAACTTACACCATATAAACAAATATAAACACCAGAAACAAACCATACTATCATCAAAATTGCTTTACCACCAAATGATGGATACCTTCCTGGAACGGTCAGTGCTACAAAAGTCCACTTGAACTCGAGTCTAATGTTTAACTTGTTAGTATGGCCATAACGTCACTGTTGTCCCATCATCATGTACGAGCAATTGCTTTTAATTAATATATATAAGCCTTATTAGAGCACGCACCAACATGATAACATTATAGAATAATGCAAAAAAATAACATATAAACTGATGATTTAATTTTAAGTACTCAGCGAACAGATACCAACATCGTCTGTCAACGAAGAAATCATGCCGTAACCACAGTGTTAGCTCTTAAGAGATACTATAAAGTATTTCAAAGACAACTTTCTGACATAACTCGCCTTAACAAGGTTTAAAATGTTGTCTTCATTTAGTAATATAATGAAAGTATCATTGTACAAACAAGATGGAAAAACACAATATACGCATTAGCAAAACAGTGTCATTGGCCTGAAAAGAAAGGTTAAGATAAGTTTGGCATTATGTCTTAGGGCTGCATATTGAACTGGCGGCATTTCAGTCCACTGGAACCATCAAATGATCGGATGGATAGGAGCCGTTGATGAGGCAGAGACTACTTCCTTAGAGACAGCAAAATGCTTTCTGTCTGCTTCAAGTGCCATTAGGACACAGCAAATGCACCAGGTTACAGCTAGCACTCTCTACAAGCTACTTAAAGGGGGCCAATGAATATATTTATCGTTGACTGCTGTAAAAGTCGAAAAACTGAAAGTCCACTTCATGTATATCATTTTAGAAATCTAGTGTTGACAATGGATTTAATAATCTTGTCCCTGGTCTAATCATTCCGTGAAGCAGAATTTACTTTATACCATCAATTATTGTGCGTGCAGATACCACTCTCTTTTGCAAACAACAATGTGAACTATGCGTGATGGCTCCAAATACATCTCAGACACATCTTCAGCCAGCTGCAGAATTCCATAACGGAATATCTGTTGTTCACAAATCTAATCGTGAATTTTCAGCGTAAGCTATTGCAAATTAAAATACCAGACATTACGAACAGAAAGAACACACACAAAAGGCCTTCTATGATAAAGTACAGAAGCTGTACACTAAAATGATATGGGCAATATTACTACTGGGGAGAATTAAACTATTTTACACTGAATACAACACGTTTTGCACATCTTAATGCTGCTGAAATGGTTGCTTCTCATAAGATCACGGTAAAACCCGCTTCAATAAGTTCCTGAAAGGAATGGATACAGTGCTCATTTTATTAGCCAAACAAGAAGAAAACGACATATTTCTTTCGGCGAAAGCCAGAGCCGATAGCGGATTATTCATAGGAAAAAATCTTAATAAGGACGACTGTCGTCTGTTTTCTACACTTATTCTGCCTGTCTAGAGAATGTGACCGTTTTTTCTTCAGCAGGAAAATCAGTCTTTTCCCGCTGCACTGAGTGAAACTGGTAATCTCCATAGCTGCCTGAAATCGCAACCTGGCTCAATTCTAAAGGCTGGTGTCATCATTTTTGCCAAATCGACTTAGTATGCATCACTAGAAGTAGTCTCAAAAGAACAAGCACGTAGTTGTACTTACGCGTGAATATATATTTTGTTTGACGTATACTCGTCCTCTATTTTAAAATCTGAAACACGAACAATGCGAGGAGCTAGACGCAGAGTGACTGACAAAGAAAATCCCACAATATTGGCCTTGAGAGATAACACGCAACAAGACTGAGCTATTTAACTTTCTGACGGATAAGTTTGTGAAGATGTGTCCAAATAATAGTTAACAGTTATAATCACTCACGAAGATGGTATTGTCACCAATCAGTCAATACGTCTTGAATGACACAAACATTGCAAGAATAAGCAGATACTTGAATCTTCTTGCATGCAAAACACACAGCAGCAGACGATTACAAAAACATTATGATTTAAGCCAGCTACACATATGTTCTTGTCATTGCGGTCAATGTTATGCCAATTCTACAGCTTCTTGATGTAGAAAAGCTGCAGGATGCATTCGGTCAAGAATAACACTTGAGGTTCCATACAAATTATGTGTATCAATTGGCCCAGAAATCCAACGGCCTTCTATTTTTCCATACTTTTATTGAATGTGATGTCGTATCTGCATTCCGTTGACAAGGGAAATAGAGTGCATGACAAACATGGAATGTATGCTTCTACTGTTTTTATAAAATTCAACAACAATTGACAAAAAGAATCATACTATTCATGAAAACTTCGTAGTCACTATGTGATAGTTCTAGCGCCACTGATAGTATTGACGAAGCAAAACTGACATTGTTTGCTCAAAAACAAAGGTCATATGAATCAATTCCTCCAATGCAAGAAGCTTTTATTCAATATGTTAAGCGTGCTGCATACTAAGCCAGTTGCATATGGGGCCTATCAACTATATGTCAAATGGAAATCGAAAGCCCTACTGACAAGGGCTGGAAAAATCACGGTGATATGTGGCAAAACTTTTGGACAGCACTTCCACCAAGTGGAAGTGCTATCGATTTAGACTCCCGTGTACAGCTCTGTGTCAATACAATTGTGCAGGCTAGAATGTATTCAAAGTCAGGACTTGTTTTTAAATAAAAAAGAGAAAATAACAGAGAAAAAGCTGAAAAAATAGAAATTAAAAAAGCTTATATTTGAATATATAATGAAACACATAATAACAAAAAACATACAAAAATATACATTACTACCTGAGAAATCAATGTCTTATTTTTTTAATCTGATTTTTTTAAAATATGCAATAAAAAAATAAATTCTGATCAAAACCCGTTTAGTTTGGTAATGCATGTCAAGTTAAATAATAAAAACAGTAATGATTAACTTGAATGGCGGTCATTTTGAAAAAAATAGCGGCCATTTTGAATTTTTCGTGGCTAACGGGATTTTCCGAATAAGTAGATCCAAAAGAGTCTCCATGTCAATTTTGGTGCTTGTACCACAATGTGAACGAATTTTCACTAATCTGTCGGGCTAACTTTGAATATGGGTTTTACACTTTAGGATATGTTTGTTGTTAAATAAAATTTAAGAGATGTATCTTTGATAATTGTAACTGTAGTGTTTATCCAAGGGACGCAATCGATGTCTTGCTTAATTATATGTTTGCTTACTGATTTTCACGATGCGATAATATTATGCCATGCTAGTTCCGGTTTCAAGAAATAAACATGATCAACTCACGAGCTGAGTAATTGTCTTATTTGCTTAATAATCAGAACATTAAATTGGCGACGAGGATGGCCACGCAATTGCCAACGTTTCCACCGTTTGTTGTTCAAAATGCGGCCGGGGAAAGCCAAAATACGGCAGGAATAAGATGGCAGAAATGGATCCAAAAGTTAGAAAACTTGCTGTGCGCCCTTGACATCACTGATGACAAACGGAAAAAGGCAATGCTGCTACACTATTGTGGTGAAGAAACATACGACATCTTCGACTCGTTTTCGGACGACGACAAGGGAATTGGGGCCACCAAGGAAGTCCCAAATGGTGAAGGTAGTAGAACAGTGCCAGACGAATATACCAAGCTTTGCCAATCTTTCAAAAACTATTTCACGCCCAAGCAGAATTTGAGTTTTGACATTTACAAATTTCGCCAGGCAAAACAGGAAGCTGGCGAGTCATAAATCATACAGGGATGCACAGCATCGCGCATAAGGAGACGGGCGTTACGGGACAACTATAAACTAGATAAGTTAATCGAGGAGGCGCGTGCTTTGGAACTATCGGAAAACCGAGCGAGCGAGATGGAGTCCGGGCCAAGTAGTAAGCAGGTCAACGCGATACACCAGCGTGGCCGTGGACATCGGGGTCGTGGTCGTGGTCGCTCCAATACATACTCCGAACATACACGAGGTCGCGGTCAGAGTCAACATTCCCGTGGGCATAGAGGAGGTGTCCGACCTGATACCAATCAGTGTGGGAACTGCAGTAACAATAAGAATCATCAACGTTGCCCTGCTGTCGGACAAGTTTGCAAAAAATGGAACAAAGTAAACCACTTCGATAAAGTGTGCAGGTCTTCAAAACATAAGACTATAAACTTTACGGAGACAACACCAAAACCAGAACATCAAAGTGACGGTAGGTCTGATGAATATGTCTTTAACTTAAGTAGCAAAGATAAAGTGCCATCAGTACATGTTAAGGTTTTCGAATCAAAAATTGAATTCCTTGTCGATACAGGCTCGAGTGTTAATATTGTGAATGAAGATGTGTTTCAAAAATTAAGACCCAAACAAGCACTGAGACAACCTGTACCCTTAATATTTGCATATGGGTCGTCAACGCCATTAAATGTCGTAGTTTTTTTTGTTGCAGAGATGACATTTAAGAACAAATCCATAAAATCAGAGATTTATGTTGTTAAAACGAATGACTGTAGGCATTCCAGCTGTCTGCTGAGGGCAAAAACTGCCCAATCGCTGGACATCATCCACTTTGCTTTTAGCTCTGTTTCCGCTTGTTCTGTTCCAGAGCAGTACCCTCCCCTTTTCGATGGCAAGATGGGCAAGATCGAGGGGACGAAGGTGAAGCTCCACATTGACAAGGAGATGCCTCCAGTTTCGCAGCGTCATAGACGTATTCCCTTTCATGCACGTAAGGATGTTGAGGCAGAGCTCAAGCATCTTGAGGACCTCGACGTAATTGAACCGGTTTCAGGACCGACCCCTTGGGTCAGCCCAGATGTTATTGTCCCCAAAAAGTCTAAGGGTGTCCGCGTCTGCATCGACATGACGGAGGCCAACAAGGCCATCTCACGAGAGAAACACCCTATGCCAACGGTCGAAGACCTGATGGCTGATCTTAACTCTTCTGTTGTTTTCAGCAAACTTGACCTTTCAAACGCCTATCACCAGTTGGAGCTCGACGAAGACAGTCGATACATCACCACATTCTCAACGCATGTCGGTTTGAGGCGTTATAAGCGGTTGTTATTTGGGGTGAGTGCAGCATCAGAGATCTTTCAGAAAAAAAATGCTGACTTGTTGTCTGACATTCCAGGTGCGAAGAACTTGTCTGATGATATTATCATTCATGGAAAGTCACAGGCGGAGCATGATCGAGCTTTGAAGTTAACGTTAGACAGGCTTAGTAGCAGTGGTGCAAAGCTGAACAAAGAAAAATGTATTTTCTCTGTCAACAAGATCACTTTCTTTGGGCATGTTTTCAGCAATGTTGGAATTTCAGCGGATCCAGCAAAAATCAAAGACATTGTTGGTCAGGCAGCCCCACAGAGTCCAGGTGAGGTCAGGTCGTTCCTCGGTATGGCCCATTATGTTGCTCGGTTCATACCGCACTATGCAACTTTAACTGAGCCTTTGAGGCGACTTACAAGGCAAGATTTGCAGTGGTCATGGTCCGATCACGAACAAACATCTTTTGAGAGTCTCAAATCTGCACTCTCAAGTGCACAGGTGATGGTATATTTTGATCCAAACAAATGTACCGAAGTTCTTGTTGACGCATCCCCTGTAGATGTATCTGCCATACTTACTCAAGAAGGCAGAGTTGTCTGCTATGCAAGCCGTGCCTTAACTGATGTTGAACAACGGTACTCACAAACTGATCGTGAAATGCTAGCTGTGGTATATGGTGTCGAGCACTTCCATGTGTACCTATTTGCATCTGAGTTCAAGGTGATCACCTTTTACAAACCTCTTCTTGGTATTGTTCACTCTCAGAAACCAGCTTCTGCTCGTATGGAACGATGGCGTCTACGCCTGATGCCGTACCAGTTTGTCTTGGAGTATCGTCCTGGCAAGACAAATCCTGCTGACTACATGAGCAGACATTCACATGACAAGCCAAATAGGGACAATGCTGCAGAAGCATATGTTGCTTACATAAGTCAGCATGCAGTCCCAAAGACCATGACCTTAGAAGATGTTAGACGTGCCACGCAAGAGTGCACTATTCTGCAACAGGTCATGATTGCGATTCAAAGTGGTAGATGGTGGGGTAGCCCAACTCTTACACCATTTGTTCAATTCAGAGACGAGAATTCTATTGTTGATGGAGTCATACTGCGTGACCATCGTTTGGTCATTCCCGCCTCTCTGCAGCGTCGTGTTGTTGAACTCGCTCTTCATACTCACCAGGGTATATTGAAAACCAAGCAGCTGATCAGAGAGAAGGTATGGTTTCCTGGCATTGACAAACTAGTTGAGGATACTGTCAGAGCTTGTGTTCCATGTCAAGCTTCGTATGCAGGGCCAAGTAAACGTGAACCTGTGAGCCCAACAGCTCTCCCGTCGAAACCTTGGTCCGAAGTCGCAATGGACTTTGGTGGTCCTTTTCCATCCGGTCAATACTTGCTTGTTGTTATTGATGAACACAGTCGGTTTCCGGAGGTTGGGATTGTATATTCAACGTCTGCAAAAGTTGTATTACCTAGGCTGAGTGCCATATTTGCACGCCATGGTTATCCTGATGTTGTGAAATCTGATAATGGTCCACCGTTTCAAGGACATGAGTTTGCAGATTTTGCTGTGACGTGTGGTTTCAAGCACCGAAGAATCACTCCGTTATGGCCTGAGGCCAATGGAACGGTTGAGCGATTCATGGGCACTCTAAATAAGTTTGTCCGTGCTGCTGTTGCTGATAACAGTGATTGGAAAACAGATATTTCCAGCTTTCTCATGCACTATAGGGCCACACCTCAAAGTGCTACTCAAATATCACCCTTCGAGGCACTGACTGGTAGGAAGATGAATGTAGGACTCCCAGAGATTCCTAAACTAGAACCAACTTCTGTCCCTACAAGCCTGTCACACAATGATGCAGTTAGTAAGGCCAAGATGAAGGTGTATGCAGACAAGAGAAGACACACCACCCAATCTAATCTGTCTCAAGGTGACCATGTCTTAGTCAGTCAGCGCAAGCTAGATAAGCTTACACCGCCTTATAACCCAGACCCGTATACTGTCATAGAAAAAAGAGGTAGCATAGTAATATGGTCGTGATGGTCATACCATTACCCGCAACTCTTCACATTTCAAACCGGTTAAAGCGGAACTATCAGTCCGGGATGAGGACTTGGGGCCTGGCGCAGCACAGGATCCCCCTGATGAGTTCCCGGAGCAACCCGTTCCATGCCCGCAAGCTCTTTCTCCTGTAAGACCAATGCCCACTCCTATCTCTTCTCCTGCTCCTCCTAGGAGAAACCCCAGTCGTTCAGCTGGAATGCCAAAGAGATTTAATGATTTTGAATTAGGCTAAGTTTAGGGTTAAACAGAGCTTACTAAATACAAGTTTAGAGAAAATGTTTTTGACAAATAATCAATCAGTATTGTTTTAGTTTGCAAGCTATTTTTGTACAGTTTACTCTAATGTTGTAAAATAACAAAGTATAAGTCTTCCTATGTCACCAAGTATTCATATTGGAATAGTTACCTAAATATCTTTATTAAAGGCAAAATAGAAACGAGATAAAACAGCACTGATTCATTCGTCAATTCGTTTGTTCGTTTATGCTTTCATTTATGTTATCATGTATATATGTATTCCTTCGTTCTTAATTCATTCATGCATGTATTTGTGTATTCATCCGTTTGATCGTTCAATTTATTTATGTACTTATTCAGTTCATCATGCAGTTATTCATTTATTCTATCGTTCGTTCGTTCGTCTGCTCATCAATCATTCATTCACTCGTTCGTTTATTCATAATTTATTCATTCGTTCGTTCGTTTGTTCGTTCGTTCGTTCGTTCGTTCGTTCGTTCTTTCGTTCATTTATACAATGCACTATTCCGTGTATATTTATCACTACCCTAAAAGAGGTGCATATCCCTTGTCTGAACAGCTTTCCCATCTAGAGGATCCGTCAGCTATTACCGGCCAAACAGTACTATCACATAGTTTCTTGAATGCATTGTATAGGACACTACCAACTGATATGTATTACATTTTGCTATCAATAAACCAAGGGTTCTAACTGCACTTTTGACTATACATTTAGACAGTATAAAATGGCATTTTATTACAATCAAAATTTTCAATATGCAACAGGCCTATGAACATAAATTGAATTACCACTTTAAGTTCATCTTCTCCTAATGAAAACGTCCAACCGTTACGAAGTGAAGTGGTGGGATAACGCTTGATCGTGGTGGTTCACACGACCAGAGGTAAGATATTTCATAATGTATTTGTTTTCCTCTACATTGTCGCCGTTTTCCTAATCATTCGGGATAAACACGACATTTTGTATGAAAAGTATGATCCTCCAGCGTAAAAAGTAAAAAGAACAGCGAAAAACACAACCTTAAAATGGCGTGTATAAGAGCTGCATATTGGTATCGGACCTGTCGCTCGTCCGTACAACCGGTTTCTGATAAAAAAAATAGCTTGATCGGAATGTTGGTCATGACCAGTACGAACCCTTGTTGTTGATTTTGTGGTCAGTGAGTCAAAGATCAATGTCATGGCAAACTTGAGCTGACAATCTGTTTCGGCTCAAATAGTGAAAACCGGTTGGGCCAAGGGAGATCAAACTTGGTATGCTGGTTGGTCATACACAGTTGCTGGTCGGCGTTATTTTCGTTCAATTTTATTACAAACAGTATACGAGATTTTATATTCACTTCTTACGCAAAACACATCTTTTCTTTTCCGTCCTTCCCCTTAAAAGACATTGTACTATTTAAGTAAAAAAATGGTCTGCATTTTGGTGTTTCTTATGCATATTCATTTTACCATAGTTTCATAAGATGTTGACTTGGGCAATTTTTGGAAGTAAGGCGGGGGTTTGGGGGGGGGGACCTTATAAATAACATTTTTTTTAAACTTATTATTTTGTGATGCCTTATTGTATTTCTTTTAATGAGAAAAATGCCAGAATAGAGTCAGATATGTGCCCACATAACTATCTTCCCCCGAAATTGCTCACTATTTTAAACGAAAACGTTGTGTTGATCGATCGCGGAGCCAGGGGGTCCCATCATGGGATTACAGGAAATTTAAGCAAGTGCCCCGAGGGCAGATTTAATTGACACCTGTATATTGAACGCGTTTAAAAGGTCTAATTTAAGGGAATGTTAATGAAGGCATGAAAATCCCCTGATGTGCATCCCCTGCTAATTGCACTGGTATCACAGTAGGGGCCAATTTCCTGTGTATTCGTTTCTTGGCTCAGGCCCATTTGGGATGCATTTTAATAGTAAAACCCCTGAAACTGCATAGCAGGATACTCAGATTTGAGATCTGATAAGACGATTAGGCAATTAGATTAAGATCATTTAAAAGAGTTTGTCTACAAATACACGTTGTTGTTTTTTAGAAGGATTAAACTTGGCCTTTAAATTTAGGGCCTGCAGCGAAGCAGATGTCGATTGAAGGTCCAAAAATTAAAATATTTATAAAAATTATATTTAGTTTTGAGGTTCAATATTTAACAAGCATGAATCATATATCCGTTGCACCATAAAAATCTATATATAAGGAATCGAGTATTTATTACGAAAGAATATTTTATTAGACTTTCAATTAAAAAGAAATTCATCCACTATTTTTCATTATGTTTCTAAATAACTTTCTTGTTTGACAAAATACCATAAATTACTCTCAAGACATTGTTAAATATGTAGTCTGTGGCATTTTGACATAAAAAAACCCCAAAGTAATTATGTCGACAGACTTTTCCGAAAAAAATGTGAATCAGCGCTTTTTTATCCAAAATCTGATAAATCTTCTTTTGTAAAACATGCCACTTAGAACATATGTTTCACTCCCAAAAGAGATCGCTCCACAAAACTAAAAAATACATGGACTTTTTAAACGTCTTAGTTTTTTTCCTTTACCACCCACTTTTGCCCTTTAATACGTACGAAACAATGACCATGTAATCGACTTTACCTTACGACTTCTTCATATCTTCTATAACATGTATATTGCTTGCCATGTGATAATATGAGATAAATATTAAGGTTTAATATTTGTCACGTGGATTGCCGGTTGTAACACATGTAACCGTGGCAATAAAATGTGAAATTGAGAGTGTGTGTGCGTGCGTGTCTGTTTGTAAAATTTGAATACTTAACGTTCAAATTACAAAAAGATTTCGGTATTTGAATGTTATCGATTGAGACATTATATATGTTAAGTGCGCCGCTATAAAGCTTCCAATAACAACGAATACTTTATATTTACTTCCTGGTCGAGTAATCTTTGATCATACTGACTATATGCGGTGCCATTGACATTATACCAGTATTGGCAAATCGGGATATACGTAAATATTTCAATAAATAGTTCAACAATTATCAGATTGTTTTTCAAACTGTGTTATCATTGTTGAATACGAAACTCATAGGAAAGTGATAAGACATTAAATAAGGCTAATAATAGGACGAAATCGAAAGTAGAAAAATCATTTCCTACTATAAGTGAATTATTGAAATGCGTTTGAAATAAATAAGATATAAACGTGCTATTTTACACACACAAATCAGGAATAATTATGTCTAGCTCGTCTAAATCGAAGAAAACCGTCTCTTACATGAGAATGATTTGCCCAAAATTGCAACAGAACAATTTCAGGGGCGTAGCCAGCGTTACACACTTACGCACATGCGTAACATCAATTTGAAAAATGAAAAAAATGGTCAAACATGGCATCAAAGTCGAGGGTTATGTTTTGACATCAGAATAAAACCTTAAAGGGTAGATCAGCTATAGAAAGCATTGTTTCTCTGTGCTAGATAGCTAACACAGCCTTAAAAATCACTTAAAAAAAGTTCCGTGGGGAGCAGCCCCCCCCCCCCCTAACCTCCTACGGTTACAGGGATTCCCCATCCCATAGCCTCTCACATTTAGTACAGCCTGGCTACACCCTTGAATTTAATTAATTGCCAAAAAATATCAAAATCCTGTCTACATTCTAGTATTTTGATTTTTTTTTCATTGAGTAAGACCCTTTTGAGTTATTTAAACACTGTAAATATCCGTAGAGCTATATGCATAAATACAATATCGATATCCCCAGCATGCACAATCTTTTACCATTGTTAATTTTAACATACAAAAGATACTGTATTTCACACTTACCTAAAAAATGTGTAGACAATGATAGAGAATAATTAAGTGGCAGATTTCAAATCAAGGCATTTAAGGCTCACCAGGGGCTTAGCACCATCCAGATAATACAGACAGGCTAGCTCCATGTCCTAATGCCAGGATCATTTATAGTAACTTTATCTTGTTGAAAAGTTTAATACTTGACTAGTCCAAATAAACAGCAACTTCAAAGTCTTCGACAAGTTTTGTTTTGGCGAGTCTTCATGTCCACATCCAACTTTTTCTCCTAGCTAAGAATGACATTTCAAGCACTAAGTTTATTTAGTTCAAATAATTGTACATTAAATGATTTTTTACCATTTTTGATATGGCACGTCACATAGTGAACACATCTATAATTTTCGACTTGATGTATATTGAGCTTCAAGATGACGCGCATCAGCTAGATAGGTCCAAAATGGCAATGCTATGTTGACAGAAGCTGATCGGAATTTAAGTGTTTAATGAAACACTTGTGTAATTATACACACTTGTGTGATTAAACAATGATATTGGCTAAAGATAAATTATGTGAAACTTTCGTGTTCCTATTTTGCAATGCAATGTTAAATATAGAAGTGTTGTTACAGTTGAAGAAAAATATTTTACTATGGTAGGAATCAGATCAACATGGCATAAAGGGAACCAAATTATGCACTGGTCAGTCAATTGTAACCACGACAACCCCCACCCCCCCCACCCTCAGATTTTGGGAATAGCGGAGACTTGGACTTTCAGTACAGCCAACACCGGCTAGATTCCATGCCATGCGGAGACGAACAGTTGGTAAAATCCCCACCAAAGTCCCTGCACCCCGGGGACTCTAGGCAAGGCCAATTACCCGCTGTATTTAAAACAGACAAAACCACCGCATTCACCCGGCAATGTGCAGTTGGACTAGGCAATATGGGGCCACCTGACAAGCATAAACACGACCCATTTCACCGGCTATTCACCGTATATCCCCGGACCTGGGTTGGCCGTGGTTACAATTGACTGGTGCATTTTAAAGAAAATCTGAAGTACCTACTGTACTGTAATGTATGTTTTATGCAGGAAGATGACAACTGTGACGCAGATGCAAGTTGTTTCGAGTTATTTATATTATCATTATTTTTCACATCAATATTTGCAACAATTATTGGCACGAAGCAAAACGATGTCATTGCTTTTTTGATTTTCACTAAGTTTGTATTTCCGTGTTTTACTGCAACTTACTTTTAGTCGTGGGTGACCTTTCACCAGATGTATATCAGTCATTAATTGTATTGCGTTAAATTCAGCCAATTTGACCACAAGGTGATGATGTTATTCAATTAATTATTTTTACTTCTCCTTTTTAGCACTAACAATCCATTGTAAAACTCGAGTGTGATGCCTTAAATCCAATTTGACATCGGAAATTCCACGGACATGTTTTGATTCATCCGCCATCTTGGATAAACCGGGTCATTTTGGGTCATGCCATTAACACATCATATTTTAATGATTTTACTTAAAGAGTCTACAGCATGATATAGATTTTAAAATATTTCGATAGTTCAAAGTATTGAATTAATTATGTTTAGCAACAATGTACTTCAGTATTCAGTTCGAAACATTTACGGATTTATTTTTATCGATACAGTAAAATGGCCGAGGAGTTCCGAATGCATTTTTGTAGTAATGTAGTGGAACTATTTCCATGTAGTAGTCAATATTGGCGAAATGATTTATCAATATAAAAATTTGATTTCAGTACCAATTGGCAATAAATTATACATGACCCACTGCTCTCACTATTCGCCCAGACATTTTAGAAAAAAAACTATGTAACAGCCACTTTAAATCAGCTGTGTATTCAAAAAAATGATGAGAACTATTTACTGAGCGCTCTGGCGTTCTTTGGCTTGTAATTTGCTCGGCTGATGTGCCTACTTAGGACGGGCCCTGAGGGGCACCGTCCAAAAACGACGGAACAGTTGAGCGCGCTGTCTCTGTGACAGCTCTTATTATAAAAGATGATTGCACTGTGATTAATTTCATTTTTGTGATATTTTTTTTCAGAACTTAATTAGTAAATTCTTGCATTATTTTGAGTCGATAGGTTAGCATAAAAGATTATTGTAGGTGATTCATTTCACTTTTTGTGATTTGCTCTGTGATTACATTTGTATGTTTAAGTTTTACATGTAAAAAGCCTGATCAGTATTACATGCTTTATCAATCTTATAAATGCAATTGTTTCACAAACAAATGCGGATATTTTTTGTTTCATATTGATTTGATTCATACTCTGTGTTTACTGTGATCCGTTTGTATATCAAATATCAGTTTTATTTGATTAATCATCACTATTATTGCCATATAATAACACTGATTATTGCCATATAAGTGACGTGTCAATAAAGGATAAAGGCACAACACATATTTAATCAGAAACAACTTGTAATTGAGTAATGACTACACACGTCATTCGCCGGCTATAAATGAACTACCCAGTAGCATTAGAAGTTCCATATGATCATATCGATAGTCAACATTGAATGTTTAGGAATCCCATTTAGGATGTAACTAACGTTTTTCAATTATTTCTCCTCGCCTTTTCCCTTCTGACACCCAGTGCCCTTTTTGTAATGAATTTCGATCCAAATATACTGTACCACTCTTCTTCCTTTTCGTCGAACGTATATCGAACATACGGTCCCTGAAATGTGTGGATGAGATAAATTATGTATGTTTTCTTCATCTTACAATATAATATTTGGTGTTTTAACAAGTTTAACGATTGACATACTTAGAGATATTCGTGACATGGGATTTGGGTGGGTTTTAGCCCTATCAATTGTACGTTAGATCTTGGCATCCGAAAATTGCCCTAGTATTTTTTCATTTTAGACACACATCCTAAAGTGACTTCTTTCAGCATCTTACTTGACAATAATCTCCTTTACAATGGTCGAATGCCTTGAAACGCATGCCGCACATTCTCGGTCACATTCTGGTGTTGACATGTTTGATTTGTCGAGAAAATTATACACGTGTGTGCGTCCTGTGCGAATACATATGTCCTGCGAATAGAAAAAAAAACATTGAGATCACGAAGGCTTTATTTGCACCCCCTTCAAATTTAATTTTAAAAGTGTGGTCGTTCGCCTAAAATTCTCGAGTGTGGTCGTTCGCATAATTTGATATTTTAATATTGCCTTCAGAAACATCAATACCCCTTGCAAATGTACTCTTAATGGTATATATTTGCTTTAATAAGTTTTTTTCGTAAAGAACCAGGTGAAACTAGCCGTTTTGTTATTGTTTTTGCAAGATATACAAAATATGTGGTCGTCTGCATCCTCGATTCCAAATTTGTTATGAATGTTTCAAAAACTACGACACAAAGAATATCAGACAGTATACCACATGAAATCGGAAATTATGTGCCGTACCATGGGCTAGGTCTTGTTTTTATTCGATTCTAGATAATAAAGACAACGTCAAAAACATACGTTTTGTTGTCTCAATTTCTTCGTGGTCGTTCGCATTTGTGGTCACGTGATTGTTTTTGCTCCCTTACAGTGTAATGTGAATGCTGCTTGATCCAAGATCTGAAAAAAATCTTCTTTGGTAAAATTTGTTTAACTCCTTACTACCCCAAAACATGTCACAAAGAATATATGTTTCATTCCCCAAAATGATCGCTCCTCAAATAAATAAAACATAAACTTTTTAAACGTTTTTGACCTTCCCCACCCACTTTTGCCCTTAAATACGTACGAAACAATGACCATATAATCTACTTTACATTTATGACTTCTTCATATCTTTTATTTTGTTATCACAACATGTGTATTGCTTGCCATGTGATATTATGTGATATATATTAAGGTTTATCATTTGTCACGTGGATTGCTGGTTGTAACAAATGAAACCGTGGCAATAAAATGTGAATGTGAATGTATATATGTGTTTGCAAAATCTAACAATACTTGACGTTTAAATTACAAAAAGATTTCGGTATTTGAATGTTATCGATTGAGACATTATGTATGTTAAGTGCGCCGCGATAAAGCTTCCAATAACAACGAATACTTATTTACTTCCTGGATGAGAAATCTTTATTCATATTGACTATATGCGTTGTTATTGACATTAAACCAGTATTGGCAAATCAGGATATATACCTAAATATTAAATAAATATATCAACATTTATCAGATTGTTTTTCAAACTGAGTAATCATTGTTGAAAACGAAACTCATAGGAAAGTGATAAAGACATTGAATAAGGCTAATAATTAAGGACGAAATCGAAAGTAGAAAAATCATTTCCTATTATAAGTGATTTATTGGAATGCATTTGAAATAAATAGGACTTATACGTGCTATTTTAACACACATAAAGGAGGAATAATTATGTCTAGCTCGTCTAAACCGAAGAAAACCGTCTCTAACAAGTTGGTAGTAGCAGCTATCGACTTTGGTACTACGTTTTCTCGATACGCTTATTCCATGAACCACGATTTTAATGAAAACCCATCTAGAGTGACCATCAACTCAAACTGGGTGGCTGGGGGACAATTGATTTCTAATAAAACGCCGACCGTGCTTTTACTGAACCCTGACAGGACGTTTAAGGCGTTTGGATATGACGCGGAAAGTCAATACGGAGAACTTGCGGCGCAGGACGCTGAGAGAAACGATGGAAAATTATTTCACAAAGAGCACTTCTACTTCAGAAGATTAAAGATGAAATTGTACAAAACAAAAGTAAGATTTTGTAGTTGTATATGAGTGTCGGCTAATCTTACTGTTTAACACGCTGGTTATATTGACACTTATCAAAATCAATACATACACATGTGAAACAAACATACATTTTGAGTGATAAACCTTTTACTACTTACTAAGTAATATATTTATGCAAAATATTAATTACTAATAAAAATGAGTGTAACCGTGTATTTAATAGCTGAAAATGCAATAATATTTAATGATTGATGAGTGCTTAAATATTTACAAGAGTTTCAAGAGTTTATTGGCGAATCGGCATGTTTGCCTTTGGCAATTTACAAAGTATCTAATTATGGCCAAGACACAAAAGTATATTGATTTATAAAGCAATTATGTGATAACATTAGATATATATTCACAAAAGCAATATCCTAATAATATATACGAAAATATATACGAAAAAATAACCAATAGAAGCAGCTAAACTTCTAGCTTTTCTTGTCTTAATTTCATAGCACTATATATAAACTTTTGTTTAAAGCTAAGTTTTGAAAAAATCCCTCTTTACTAACATCAAATATTTAAATTTAGCCATATTTGGCCAATTAAATTGAATATGATGTTTGTTTTTTCTAAGATCTGAATAGGCTGTACAACAAAGTAGAAAATGGTATTCAGACTCCACAGTATCATGTGAACAGAGTTTACATTTTCTGTTTTCTCTGTTAATATTCGTATATCGACCAGTCTCTATTTCCAGTGAATGAGATGACAGTCTAAATTCTGATAATTCTTTTCGGTGTTTATCATTTTTGACACACGATTAATATTCTTCAAATAAAAATTCTTTTTTAAATCTACTATAGTATTCCATTTTTGGTTGGGATGTTAAGTTATCATACCACGTTTGAATATTTTTGGGTTAACAAAGGAGAATAATTGTAATCTGTATTAAACTCAACTAACAAGTTACCATAACCTATTTACAGTGATCTACTATAGTCTTATAAGGTAGAAATAACATGTTCTTTGCGCCTTTCTCTCAAATGAAACTCGGTATCTTTCATAAGAACCATTGTTTTCGACATTTATTCATCCCTTTTGGTATACCAAAACAATTGTAATAATTGTGGTACATCTTATTTGGGAGTAAGAGTGCATCTTTAAGCAATAGCCACTACTCTTGACAAGCTGATAAGATATCAACACAAACGTACGAAAATAGGTGGATAGTATACACAACGAATTAAACGAACAGGTTGGCAATAAATTGGATCGATTTGTGTTAGGATTAAGTTCGGTTATTTGTTAGAATTTGTATGCTACATTTTCAAATTGATTTATTCCTTTCAGAATTTAATGAGGAGTACAGAGATTGAAGACGAACAAGGGAGAAAGATGAATGCGATAGAAGTATTTAGCATCTGTATTAAATACTTGTCAGTTCAGAAAACTAGTTAATAAAAGGTAGGTTAATTATCAAATGCGATTTAAAAAAACAAAAGTCAAACCCACTAGCCATTGGCAAAACTAAACTTTGCTTACTTATCAACTAGGAAGAAACATCAAGAATATTTGTACTGGAATTTTACTTATATTAAACATGAATGAACTCATTCGCAATTAAGTGTGGCACTACTCCCATTTTAAAAAAACAACAACTCCTTTCGAAACTGTTTATCGTTCCGTTAAATAACATTTTCAAATTGTACCAAGCAAGTCATCAAAGATAATTTCCCTTATGAAACATGTCATTTTGTAATTGACAAACAAACGATTACATACTGTTTCAGAGTTACGCAGATCAAAGAAACAGACATTCATTGGGTGATAACAGTTCCCGCCATATGGAACGACGCCTCAAAGCAGTTCATGAGGGAAGCTGCAGAGAAGGTATTTACTTTAAAAGTAAATACAAAATACAATATTCGGTTATTTCTAACAAATGATACTACATTTTATTTTAACATACAAATTGAAAGCCCAGTCGCCAAGCGCCTATATTATGATCAAACGTAATGCCGTAATCCTAAAGCTTAATTGTAAATCGATAGAAAAAAAGCACATGCAAGACGTCAGAGACGCAATTGGTATTGAACTGGTTTCGGATAATCAAACTGTTAACATTTGTTCAAATACCAATATATTTTACGAGTATAGACATTTTCGTTTACCGCATCAATGTCATCCACAGACCGGCCTTAATGGTAGCCGCCTAACAATAGCACTTGAACCTGAAGCAGCCTCGCTGTTCTGTATGCACGTTCCTGTTGACAAGATGGCAATTACTGGAAAACCTGCTGTCAATAAGTCGCCGCAGATTTCTGCTTTTCCGATAGGAACGAAGTATATGGTGGTTAATGCAGGAGGTAAGCGTTTGATATTTCCCATGGAAAGAAAAACTAGCTAGAACATATTAGTTGAAATAATTTTATAATGTTTAGTCTTCTAAATATGTTCAGTAATTGTTTCTTTGAAATTTGTAAAAATATGTGCTTTCAATAAAGTTAATGAATATAAAGTATATTAGAAAGTATTTAGTGTATTTCATAAGATCAGTTAAAAAAGTGACTTAAGATAGGAAAGGAATTAAGATGTTTAATAAATACCAGCCCAGTAATCGTAAATGCAGGTTTGGCTTCATGCGATCTCAAGTTATGTGAATAAAACGGTTTTTCAAAGGTACTTGCAACAGAGATGATGTTAGTTACTTGATTTTGAATTTTTTAAATTGAGTTCAATAGTTTACTTTCTTTTATGAACAAAGACCAAACAGCAACTTTCAGATAATCATGTGCACAGAATTTAGTCAATCCAGGCCTTACATACTTTAATTCCCAAAAGCGTTACTAATGCTTTTCCTGGAAGCTAAAATATTTTCTGTCACATTTTCAAATAATATTAATAATAGAGCTATTTTTTGTGGATGTTTGTAATTGTACTTTGTTCACATTTTACACGTTTTTTTTAGTCTGACCATTAAAATCGTGAAAGTATTCTTTTCAGGTTGTCGTATATTGAGTGTTTAATTTTTCTTCTCAAATGTTCAGGCGGCACAATTGACATCACCGTCCACGAGGTAATTGACGAAGGTCACCTGAAGGAGCTCAACTTGGCCAGTGGTGGGGCGTGGGGAGGTACTATGGTGGACAAGGCATTCGAGGACTTCATTATTAAACTATTTGGTAAGTATTTGGTCATTGTTAATACAAATACAGCGTTCTATTGTTTAGATATCTTGATTAATTTGGGCGCTAGTGCGTAAGCATGTATTTGAGACAAAGCATCATATATGTATTATAAAATACAATATACACGTGCCGTTTATTGCATGATTGAACAAAGATTAATTGAATGTTTGTTTCAGAGACTGTTGCTAGCATTATGTTTTATGGTTCTTTACAGGAGGTAAAAGTTACGAAGAATTCAAGAAAAATCATGTTGACGATTTAGTAGACTTACAGAGGGAATTTGAATTAAAGAAACGAAGTATTTCAGTGAGTAAAGTAGGAAAAGAAACGTTCAAACTCCCTGTGACCCTGAGTGATTTATACACAAAGTTGATGAAGAAGAGTCCACAAGATGCTATCAAAGACAATAAAGAATTTGCAGGGAAAGTTACCTATACAGCTGGAAAATTGAGGATTGACTGTGATGTTATAAGAAGCTGGTTTAAAGAATCTTGTGAAAAGACGATTGAACATGTCCGAAATTTGTTGAAACAACCAGCGAGCGCTGGAACAAACACAATTTTGATGGTCGGTGGATTTTCCGAGTCTATGATGCTCCAAGAACAAATGAAAGCTGCCTTTGGCGATAAAAGGTTAATCATACCTGAAAATGCTGGATTGGCTGTGCTGAAAGGTGCCGTCATGTTTGGACACGATCCGTTGACGATTGCTTCGAGGATTGCCAAATGTTCCTATGGTATTAGCGTGTACCGGGACTTTAACCCTTCCGAGCATCCCCAAGGTAAACTTGTACGGCTCGGGAGCAGAAAAAAATGTAAGGATATCTTCGCAAGACATGTGAAAAAAGGGGACGAATTAGTCGTTGGCCAAGCACAATCAACTTCGCGGTATTCGAAACTAGAAGAAGACCAGATATCCCTTGATTTTGACATATATACTTCCCCGGAAGATGACCCAAAGTTTGTTGACGGTGCCGAGTGCACATTCCTCGGAAAACTCGAGGTAGAAGTTCCGCACGAGAAAAGTAGAGAGACAGGGGTGTTCGTCAGCATGATATTTGGCGGCACAGAACTGACTGTAATAGCGAAGGAGGAGAAAAGTGGTAAAACCAAGAAAGCCACGTTTAATTTTCTGAAATAAAGTGTATTATTTGTGTAATTAAGTTTAGAAACTGTGAAACACATGTATATTGTGTAAGAATGTGAAACCTTTTATTTACTGTGACCTTATATTTTGAATGTTTAACGTTAATCGCAAGTTGTTGTGTGTATCTACTGTTATTGTTGGTTGTAAAAAGCGATAACTTTGTGTTTGTTTTTTTGATATATTGTCTGGTAATATTAGTACATTGCACCCTTAAGGTTTGTAAAATAGTTGCAAAATACATAAATTGAATAAAGAATCAATGCGTTCTTAAGCAAGTTTTATTTTCTTTAAGGGGCTCGCTTAGGTTTTGTTAAATGAAGTCCTTTTAATGACGAATTTAAGTGTGGAAAATCATAAGTTGCTTTTAAACTAACATACTGACGGTCGGAACTCTTGAAAAGACGTTGAAATATATACTAAAATCTGGGGCGGTTCCAGGAGTTGACGTCAGAGAGGACACAACTTAAGGTGGAACGCGACTATGATTTTTTTTTCGAGTTACTGTCTGAAAATTGGTATACGAATAGAATAGCATATGCCCAATTAGGAACTGTTTTTACATTTTCAATATTCGTAACAGTTTTGAAACTATGACTCCTCAAAATATACCACTGACGTCTTTTTGAGACGTCTCTCATATGTTTGCGTTCCAGCTACAATAACCGATAGTTTCACCAATTCTTCGTTTACTGCTAAGAAATTTAAACCTCAAGTGCGTCTTCTGAAAACGTTTATATATTTTTCTTTCTCTTGTTGAACGTTATTGTTTCTAAATTCGTCTATAACGTCACATTTTTCGTCACACGCACACACACGCATCTCCCCCGAAAGCGAAATGTATATGGTGTAAGATGTAGGCAGCGGGTTTTGCCCCCCCCCCCCCCACCACCCCACCCCCACCAGAACATTTTAACAATTTCTGTCTGTTATGGTGAATTTTTAGCGTTTTCTTTCGTTCTTTTTCTTCAATGACATTTAAACTTTGGCAATTTAGCTAATGCAAATATTATCCTTTAACTCAACATTTTGAATAGCGTTAGTAACGCGATAAAACAAAATGCTTCCAACGTAAAAATATCCCTCGCCTATTATAGAGTCAGTCTTCTACATGTATTTTGTTCTTGACTTTTCCGCCGTGGGAACTTCGCTCCCCACTACAACCAGGCTTTTATACTTTGATTGTATCTTTTTCTGCAAGTTCGGTATCAGAGAGAAAATAATTAAAATAGTGTTTTATGATGCATAACGGTGAAAAAACATTCGTCCCAAATCATGAGCATGTCCCTTTAAGTCGTTGCGCATGCATAATGCAATGGGTCTATCAAAATAAGATTGATAAATTAACTTGTTTTGCCTTGTTTCAACTTGATTTAACTTGATTGGGTTATACTGATTGACGGATAGATAACGACGAATTGTTTAAACGAATAGTTAAAGATGCACTTTTACTCCCAATTTTTTATCACAATTAATACTATTGTTTTAATCTTCTTAAAAGGATGAATAAATGTCAAAAAGAATGGTTCTTATGAAGGATACGGAGTTTAATTTGAAAGAAATCTGCCTAAAACGCGGTATTTCTACCTTGTGAGACTATAGAAGGTTGCAATAAATCTTTTAGCATTCACCAATCATTTAATATTTGTTCGTTTTTAGCTTATAAGTACTCGGTTACAATCTTGTTACCAGTATTTAATATTTACCATAAATGCATAATTTAGTGCTAAGTTAAAGGTTAATCAGTCAAAATTTATGTTTGTTATACATGTGTATGTATTGATTTTGAATAAGAGTGTCACTTTAAATATCGACGGATGTGATTCATTCGTCTTGTTTTCCACAAACTATATAAATTGTTCGTGGAAAGGCTTTAGTAATTTACTTCCGCGTTCAGTTATTTGGTTTTCGATCTTACAAAATGATTTGTTGATCAGGTGTGTAAAACAATACAATATTAATCGTTGTAGTGACTATTTTGATTGATCTTACTTTAAAAGTATGTCCATAGATTTAGAAAACATCAATGATGACGTATTGCTAGTTTTTTACACTTATATAAAGTATGGATTGCATTTTTGCAATAACATGAACACTAGTTCAAAGTTTATTTATTTTTCTTTAACTGTTCGTGCTATTTTAGATATGTATTATAGAAGTGCATTGCACGGATTATACGAGTTATCATGAGTTTGTACATCGCGTGAAATTTAGCATACACATTCAGGAAGTAATTCATGGACATCAATAATTTACTGCATTCAAGGTCAGATAAAACACACAACTTAGATTGACATTATGTTTTTTCCGTTGTAGAGTATTAATCATGTCTAATTCACAACAATGGGCACAACGTATACATAATGACAGCAAAGCAGCTTCTGAAAAATTGATGGAAATTCGGAAGAGACTGAAAGTTTTTAGAGATAACCCAGGGACTATACAGAAAAATCCAAAGGGAGCTTTTGACGAATTCCTCAGATGTATGAATGAAACTGTTGACTTCTGCACCAACATGAAGGTATGATGTTACTACGTGCTATATGAATGGTAGGATTTGACGGTAGAGGTACGCGCTATATGAATGGTAGGATTTGACGACGGTAGAGGTACGTGCTATATGAATGGTAGGGTTTGACGACGGTAGAGGTACGTGCTATATGAATGTTAGGATTTGACGGTAGAGGTACGTGCTATATGAATGGTAGGATTTGACGGTAGAGGTACGGGCTATATGAATGGTAGGATTTGACGGTAGAGGTACGGGCTATATGAATGGTAGGATTTGACGGTAGAGGTACGTGCTATATGGATGTTAGGATTTGACGGTAGAGGTACGTGCTATATGAATGGTAGGATTTGACGGTAGAGGTACGTGCTATATGAATGATAGGATTTGACGGTAGAGGTACGTGCTATATGAATGATAGGATTTGACGGTAGAGGTACGTGCTATATGAATGTTAGGATTTGACGGTAGAGGTACGTGCTATATGAATGGTAGGATTTGACGGTAGAGGTACGTGCTATATGAATGGTAGGATTTGACGGTAGAGGTACGTGCTATATGAATGTTAGGATTTGACGGTAGAGGTACGTGCTATATGAATGTTAGGATTTGACGGTAGAGGTACGTGCTATATGAATGTTAGGATTTGACGGTAGAGGTACGTGCTATATGAATGTTAGGATTTGACGGTAGAGGTACGTGCTATATGAATGTTAGGATTTGACGGTAGAGGTACGTGCTATATGAATGTTAGGATTTGACGGTAGAGGTACGTGCTATATGAATGTTAGGATTTGACGGTAGAGGTACGTGCTATATGAATGTTAGGATTTGACGGTAGAGGGGGAGTATCTAATGGGGCGTAAAGTATTGACCTGCACCCCTCCCGTAAACGTGTACGATTTTTCGGGAGGGGGGGGTGCTGCTCATTTGATAGTGGTAATAAGCGTTACAGGTTTTATGCGTTAATTTCGAATAACATTTTATTGCCAATACGTTGTTTTAAACCTAGAGTCCCACACGCAAATAACAGAGCATGCACCATTCCGGTAACGAGGCTCGATCTGGGCGGGTTTCATTGCTTATTTATGAGGTTAGCTTATTGCTTACATTTGAGTTTGCTTTGTGCTGATATTGACGATTATGCGCCCTTCTAAAGCAAGTAAAAGCACACGCACGTGTTTACTATTTGTATATACTTTTTTAGAGAACATATGTACCAGATGCAAAAAACTCCGGAGTTGACCAGGCAGCATCACGGGAAGTGAAGAGACTGCAGGAAAAGGCGCAGTCCCTCGAAGATCGGCTAGCGGAGGCCCTGAAGGCGAAGGATCAGGCTCTCAATAGGTATATCCCCAAATAAGGTTTTTTCTTGTTGTCAGAAGCTGAGATGAACGAAATGTGTGCTTCATAGGCCATCATTACAATCACTGAATTACATATGTAGATGTACTCGATGTAGAGTTGTACCTTCAAAACACTTTACACACGTGCAGCGTTGAGTAGTGGAACATTCAATGTACTGAGTGCGAATGCACATTGGCGGCAAAAACACAAATGACTTAAAATAAATGCCAACTGTGCTGTCGAAACATAACACATTGTATCAATAAAGGAGGCAGGTTGGACTGAATGGGTGATCCCAGCTAAGGCAAGACTATGTAAATTATATAACAATAGTGACAATAACAGCGTGCAGGGGCGTAACTCACTGTAGGCCATGTAGGCTGCGGTCAACACATCCTTTCTGGACAATCTAAGACATAAACATCCCTGACATATACATTTAAGGCTCCAAAGAAGAATGTATGGGAATCGGCGTACTTTTAGATATATTTGCTGGTAGAAAATATACGCCAAATTGTACCGACCCGAACCCAAAAAGAAAGTATGCCTACAGGTAAACTTTAACCAAACTACACCCCTGGCGTGTCTATCGAAAGATACATTCAGTACTCACAAAATGTCCGCTACTTGCCGAACGGCATGCGATTGATTAAAGTATAGTGAAGTCAAAACACTATCGGAATAAGTTAATATGTCTTTTTATCCTTCAAATATGTTATTGTTCGACAGATTAAGTGACATACAGTGTCGTCTGCTGAAACAAGGGAACCCGGACATCGCGGATCTGTCTGACGACAATCGTCCCACGAACCTTGGCCAGAATTTCAAGGGCCTGTATGAAGACGAATGGACGGACGCTTTAACGTTCCTTACAGAAAGTAGAAAGGAGCGCATCTCTGACGAGAAAGCCGTTGAAACACTGTATAAACTGGTCCAGGTAAAAAAAAATAAGAATAGAACAAAAAACATCTCTTGTGGTCTGTATAATAATGCAGTTAGTTATAAAGTTAATCTGCACTTCATGCAATTTTTGTCCTTAATCGTAACTACATTCTGGGACTGATGGAAGATGCAAACACAACTATTGATAGATTCAACTTCTTTCAATAACAGTTTCGCCTACTTCAGACCCTCGAACGAAAGTTATATAATTAAGAAAAATAAGTTTTAACCAGATAGCAGCTAGGGGAGTTTACACTTTGCATATGTTTCAAAAAAATAAGTTCATTTAATAACACCACTGAGGCGTAATACAGAGCCAGTGGTAGGAATGCACTCGGCTAGGGTCGGAGAGCTGGGCACCAGACATGCCGACATGACTTTATACAACGGTTAGATGTAATTGAAACGTTCATGTATAAGGCATAATTCCTGATTTGCAGACGTGTAATAACCTGTTAGAAAAAGAGGTGGTGCTTCTTTTGGGCAGGGCCAGGGAGCTGGTGACCACTTTAGTCTACCTGTCTATCAGTGAGGGATAGATCGGGCTGAAACATAACATGGATCAAGTACCGTTCCTTATTTACAAAAGTGTAACGGCCTGTGCGAAGACGGGGCGACGCTATTGTTAGCCAGGATCGCGGAGTTGGTCACCAACCATATACCTACCTGACTCTAAGTGACGGATAGATTGGGCTGAAAACAAGCCGTATATTTATTTTCTCATTTACAGAAGTGTAACAGTCTGTGCGAAGAAGGGGTGGCGCTACAGTCGGCCAGGGTCGCAGAGCTTGTGATCAGCCCTGACCTGGCTGGTTCTCCTATATCGGACGGACAGGTTTACACTGGATGAATTCAGTTATTATTTTCTCCCGTAAATGTAATATATCAGATTCACTATACGGCATTCAATCCATAATTAAGCAATGCTTTGCATTACTCCATTCACTGTTTAGTCAATTTTCGATACATGTTAAGTTGTTAGCACAATATAAACTTCCCATAGCTTGATTGAATGTTGGTTGCTCGAAGGAATAGTATTAAACCTGTTTCGCTAAAGAAAATTAATCTTTGAATAGCATTATACTAGGAAAAGGCACTGCCGTAATTATGGAAGGTATTTAAACTTCTTCAGACTCCTAGTTCCGTCAACCAGCTACCAGCGCAAGTATTGACACCAAATCGAGCCCTGAACATTCCGATGAATGCCGCTGGAAGTAATCCTGTATGTTCCGATTCCCAAAATGTCACATTTTGTTAATACAAACAGTCTAATGTAATTGCTATACTTTACTGTCTTTCTTAATATTCATCCTGTTCCTGTCAGAGCATTATGTCCCTCGCTATCTGTCAAACGAACACTGTATTTCTGTCGTTTTGTATCTTTCTCCACCACTTTCATCTCTCTTCCTCTTTTCCTCCTTTTGCTTCTCTTCTTCCTCTTTTCCTCCTGTTGCTTCTCTATTTCTTTCCTTGTATCTCCAAACTACAACAATTGACATGTTTTTTTTTCTTCCATTCTGTTGTCAAAACTGGTTGTGTCTAATAAGTTACAACTACTGTTATTTGAATTTAAACACTGCTTCTTATACTTATGGCATGGGTCCGGACGTGGGATTTATGTGCGGCAAATTTAAAGTGCATGTTACATGTTATGTATTTAAGACAAGGACAGGGTTTGCGTCAAGTATGAGCGCAGCCACAACAAACCGCACTCAAGACGTTCAGATTCAACAATTATCAAAAACATTCGTGGTGAGAAGCAACAAACCAATCGAGCAACAATGTCAGGGGAAAGAAAAGGCAGTGAGTGAAATTTACGTATATATAGATAAGACAATTAGTTAATTGAATAGTATACTAATATTGAAAAATAATTAGTCCATTGGACAAGCAATGTGCCCATAGAAAAATGTTTCCGAAAAACCACCTTTGTTGCCCTAAGATGAAATCGATTTAAGAATATTTTGTTTTGTTTGAAGCTTGAGGGAGCAATTAAAGAGTTTTGCAAGAATGTAGCCCCCATGGTCATCGAACAGTTCAACATTAAGGTATGTCAAAATATTAGTTTGAGTTATACTTAAAAGTTAAACCGATTCAAAATAAGTTTTCTAAGTACGCCTTACAAGAAGGTATGTTGACATTGTTTATTGAATATAACCTAGACGTACAATGTAAATGGACCTTAAGTCAGTATATTTGATGAAAAGTAGATAAGTTAATCCATGCAACACCAAACTGCAGATACCAGTCTTTTAACGTGTCCTTAAGCGTGTTCACAAATTATTCTAGACACTGATTTCGAAAATCAACAGTACACAAGAGTTCCCCGCTGACATCTTCGACAACAAAGACGGGCTCAAGTTTTTAACGAAGTGCGTGCGCCTGTGTTGGTTGATGCAATCACAGTACCCGCCCATGATGCTTGATTTCTCCCACAAACCTGGAGATCCATTCAACAAGGATATTCTGACAGCGTATTCTGCCCGCGGACCAAGGATTGCCTTCATTGTATGGCCCCCGGTAAATCTACACAAGGGCGGACCTCTCGTCTCCAAGGGATACGCAGAAGGAAAGAACCCATGAATTGCCTCAATGATTGGATGTTGTCTTGCCAGCAGTGCTCTATTTGCACGCGTTTTACTAGAAGTTGAACTATGCCGTTTACATGGAGCCTATCATATTCAAGCTGACAATTGTCTTAAAATATATTTAATAAGTAGTATCCGCAACACAGTCTAAGTGAGTGATTTGTAGTACCTGCTACACAGTTAGTGAGTGTTTTGTAGTATCTGCTACACAGTTAGTGTTTTGTAGTATTTGTCACACAGTGTACATAAATGTATTTCAATCTCTGCTACACAGAGTAAGTGAGTGTTTTGCAGTAACTGCTACTTTGACTTAGTGAGTGTTGTGTAGTATCTACTACACATAGTGAATGTTGTGTATTATCTACTACACAGAGTAAGTGAGTGTTGTGTAGTATCTACTACACAGAGTAAGTGAGTGTCGTGTAGTATCTACTTCACAGAGTAAGTGAGTGTTTTGTAATTGCTGCTACACAGAGTAAGTGAGTGTTTTGTAATTGCTGCTACACAGAGTAAGTGAGTGTTTTGTAGTTACTGCTACACAGAGTAAGTGAGTGTTTTGTAGTTACTGCTACACAGAGTAAGTGAGTGTTTTGTAGATACTGCTGCACAGAGTAAGTGAGTGTTTTGTAGATACTGCTGCACAGAGTAAGTGAGTGTTGTGTAGTATCTGCTGCACTGACAAAGTGAGTGTTTTGTAATATCTGCTGCACTGACTAAGTGAGTGTTTTTTAGTTACTGCTGCACTGACTAAGTGAGTGTTTTGTAGATACTGCTGCACTGACTAAGTGAGTTTTTTTGTAATATCTGCTACACTGACTAAGTGAGTGTTTTGTAGTATCTGCTGCACTGACTAAGTGAGTGTTTTGTAGTATCTGCTACACTGACTAAGTGAGTATTTTGTAATATCTGCTACACTGACTAAGTGATTGTTTTGTAGTATCTGCTACACTGACTAAGTGAGTAATTTGTAATATCTGCTACACTGACTAAGTCAATGTTTTGTAGTATCTGCTACACTGACTAAGTGAGTGTGTGTAGTACCTGCTACACTGACTAAGTGAATGTTTTGTAGTATCTGCTACACTGACTAAGTGAGTGTTTGTAGTATATGCTACACTGACTACGCGAGTGTTTTGTAGTATCTGCTACACTGACTAAGTGAATGTATTGTAGTATCTGCCACACTGACTAAGTGAATGTTTTGTAGTATCTGCTACACTGACTAAGTGAATGTTTTGTAGTATCTGCTACACTGACTAAGTGAGTGTTTGTAGTATATGCTACACTGACTAAGTGAATGTTTTGTAGTATCTGCTACACTGACTAAGTGAATGTTTTGTAGTATCTGCTACACTGACTAAGTGAATGTTTTGTAGTATCTACTACACCGACTAAGTGAGTGTTTTGTAGTATCTACTACACTGACTAAGTGAGTGTTTTGTAGTATCTACTACACCGACTAAGTGATTGTTTTGTAGTATCTACTACACCGACTAAGTGAGTGTTTTGTAGTATCTGCTACACTGACTAATTGAGTGTTTGGTAATATCTGCTACTCTGACTAAGTGAATGTTTTGTGGTATCTGCTACACTGACTAAGTGAATGTTTGTAGAGTCTGCTACTCTGACTAATTGAGTGTTTTGTAGTATCTGCTACACTGACTAAGTGAAATGTTTGTAGTATCTGCTACTCTGACTAAGTGAATGTTTTGTAGTATTTGCTTAACGGAGCCGGTGAGTATTTCGCTAAACTATGTAGACAAGCAATGATGCATTTAGTTATTGTGATATTTATTCAATAATATGTTTACATGTCAGTTTAATGCGATGCATTACGTAGTGTTAATGATCATGTAACGTTGCATTTAGCTTAAATATTAGCCAACAGGGTTTCAACACACTTTTAATTACGGTTTACTTTTTAACAATTTTCTTTACTGTGACATTTGAAAAAAGCATACTGTAATGTTTATTACGATATTGAAATACAGTCGTGAAGAGATATCCTCTGAAAACACAAAATACTAACTATATAAAAAAGCGATATTGTGGATATTCAGTACGTTCAGTTGATTTGCTGGGTTGGATAACTTCGAGTTGCTTGCGCAAAGTCCATATCGCTCGAGACCTATGCAACGACTGATACAATCGCAAATATCAACCCAATTACCTTATATATCTTTAACTGCATATCTTTGACGTATTTTGAAATTTAAAATTATAACAGTTTTTCACGAAATTTCTTTTGCCTAGTATTGCGGATGTTAATGCGCGCATGCGCTCTAGGGTTACTGTGTGATATGAAATCAGAAATAAAGTATGTTAAATTTTAAATTTATGGAATAAAATGTGATATTTACAAAATTGTATTCAGATTTAAACACCACACATTTAAAATACAAGTTACATATTTGTATAGTATTTCTGTTTTGTTGCGAATTCAAATGGAATAAAGAACTAGAAAAATGAAGATATATTTATCAGTCGAAATATTATTATTCCTAACACAAAAGAAACTACAGAGCTAAATTCGTTCTGGAAATCGGTAGCTTACCGTTAACTGTGATCCTGTTAAAGCTGCACTCTCACAGATATACCGTTTTTGCAATTGTTTTTTTTTTGTCTTTGAAAGATCAACATTTTGCATAAATATCTGCAAACCAATGATGAAAGTTTGCTGACAAAAAATCAGATCACAGATTGTCATATTTCCGTTCGAAAATTAATGTTTTATGGCTTAAACCGTTACTAAAAATGCATAAAACATCAATTTTTGAACTTAAACATAAAAAGCTGCGATCTAATTTTTGTCAGCATTTTCGCAAAACTCGTCACAACATTTATGAATAATTCAATTGTAACTACATGAACGCTGTTCAAGGCAATTAAAAAGCATACGACGTCCTAATAAGCCAGACTACATGGACGAGCATAAATTTACTAATTTTGATACTCCCGCCTAATAGATATCTGCCATGAAGGAAGCTTACGTTACTTGATTAAACGATATTTTACATTTCTGAGTACTAACCATAATTGGTTTTATGTACTGTTCAATAAATTCTCGAAAAAAACGAAAAAAACAACAACAAAAACGGTGAAACCAAGGTATTATACAGAACCATTATGTCTGAAAAAAACCGGATGTAATGAATAAAAAGAAAAAATATCAAGTCGTCACAAATCGCAATGTATTTATGAACGATAATTGTGTTCTCACTCTGAAAAAAATCGATAAGAAAGAGGTTATTTGGTGGTAAGAAATGAGTCCACTTCAAATTTTATTTCGATGATTCACAAAGCCAGGTTACAGAAGTATCAGAATCAGTTTCTCAATGAATTATGCAAATTAGGTGCCAGTAAGCAAAATTGGAGTATAACTGCTTTAAACACTGAATATACGTGCATGCATCTAAAGAGTATTAGACGTAAACAAAAATTGGTTTTCAAAATAAAACATATCAAGCTCTTGGAGTGATACAACATAACCATGTTAACGACCACCTGAAGTATTTCAGTATCTAAAACAAATTGTTCGTGACAGTAAAACTTATGGTCAATGATGGCAGAATGTAACACATTTTTGTATTTGTTTACATAATGTATGTTTACAAGTAACATGCGTGTAAAACCATTATGTGTAAGATAGACATATTATAGTCTTTATACGTGAAATCACTGTTACGTGGATAAAAACATGGGCTGCAACATAGAAATACTCAAACAACAATACAGTTGTTTAAAAATACGGGTTAAATGTAAAAATAGGATGATAAAATCACAGAAAGCTAATTGAAAATAGGTTATGCACAAACGCAAAACAAGATATTATATATATCAGAATAAGCAATCACATGAAAGTACATTACAACCATTACACAA
Source organism: Mya arenaria (assembly GCF_026914265.1). Classification (NCBI taxonomy): domain Eukaryota; kingdom Metazoa; phylum Mollusca; class Bivalvia; order Myida; family Myidae; genus Mya; species Mya arenaria. The sequence goes on along the minus strand of NC_069124.1, from coordinate 14,896,019 downwards.
TGTTGGTATACATTTCTGTTGTCAGAGGTCTTATAACCCCTTCTTTTTCTCTGTCTTCAGCACTTTCCTATATATTTCATTTCGTCAGTAAAGTGGTAAACATATAATACGGCGACTGCAGTTTGGCGTTCAAGGACAATCACTTTATGAAATAAAAAGCCAACATAGGATACATAATAAAGCACAACTCTTCGACCCTTTTTTTCAATGTCGCAAAACAAGAAAGTATTTAGCAGTAAAATCAAACACATAAAAGTACATTACAAATATTAAAAACCTTGACTTTCTGGGTATGAGCGAGGTTTAACATTTTTCGTAATTCTGGGATGCATTGTTATGTTGATGTTTATCAGACATTATTAAAATCATTTACTTCGATTTAAATTATGATATCACCAAAACTCCTTCAAATCCGTATATTTTGTGACAGATATATTTTAAATATTTCAAATGCTTAACCTTTCTTAAGGTAATCACTAGCTTCTAGCTTTAGACTTGACTTTGGCAATAACTAATGATGTTGGTGCTCTCATTTGGGCGCTGTCATATCAAGCTAAAGAAACGCGTTGATAAATGTTATCGCCCTAACTAACATCACAAAACGTAGGCAAACAAAATAATTATGCACCTAAATATTCAAGTAGTGTAGTTCTTTTCGAACAAAAATAAGACGTAAACATATTGAAATTACAATAAACAACACCGGGGTGAAAAAAGGAGTGAGTTACAATGCAATCTTGTATGTGGATTTAGGTTGTCTATCAAAAATTCAATGGTAGCCTTTTTAGCTTTTCCGTATTTTTTTATCTCTGGCTTCAACCTTCAGTTCGTTTACCCCAAACGTCATGTTAACTTTGATGCCATTTTCTTTGCTGTCCTATTTGGGAACTTCTATCTCTAGGCAGCTCAGCATCCGGAAACATGGAGATATGGTCAGCTTCTAATTTAGAATATCGTTTGTGCATCTGTTGCTCGTCACCTCTTTGGACATTTTTGCGAGAATATCCTTGCATTTAAGTTTTCTGCCATTTACTGCTTTCTTTCCCTGTGCATGTTTCGTTGGGTCGAAATCCTGGTACACATAAATGCACCTGGCTATTCTAGACACTACGTCCAGAGGGTCGTTTCATCTTTGCGCTGTCTAATTAAGCCTTTTAAACGGTCAACAAATCCCAAAATCTATTACATCACAAAACTTTCACAGACAAAATTTTCATTAAACTACTCCAGTATTAAGTTTAGTTTTTGTCATACGAAAATACAATAAAAAACATCGGATAAAAATACGGCGTGAGTTACAATGCAATCTTTGACTGTGGATTGAGGTTGTTTAAAAAGTTAAAGTTAGCAATTTTCGTTACTCCATATTTTTCATCTCTGGCCTCAACTTTGAGCTCTGTTCCTCCAAAAGTCATGTTAACTTTGATACCAGTTTCTTTGATGTCCCCTAAGGGAACTTCTATATCTAGGCATCCAAGGTACGTACAATTCTCACCATCAACGTATTTTGGATAAGCAATGGTGGATGTATAAATGTACAGGCCCAACTTGGTTTGGTCAGCTTCCATTTTTGTATATCTTTGGTGCGACTGTGCCTGTCCAACGACAAGCTCGTCACCCCTTTGAACATGTTTTGCAAAGATATCCTTACATTTAAGTTTTCCTCCAATGACTGTTTTCTTTTCCTCTGCATGAATCTTTGGGTCAAAATCTCGGAACACACAAATGCCATAGGAGCATCTTGCAATTCTTGATACTACAGCAAGTGGGTTGTTTCCGAACAGAACCGCGCCTTTTAATACAGCCAGGCCGGCTTCATCCGGGATTATGACTGTCTTATCTCTGAATGCATTTTTGATTTCACTTTGCAACATTTGGGACTCGGCATAACCACCCACCAACAAAATGGTGTTTGTTCCAGCGCATACGTTTTGTTTCAAAATACTCTTTAAGTGCTGTGTAGTCATCAAACAGGATTCTTTGAACCATCCTCTCATTATCTCGCTGGCAATCCTTAGTTTTCCAAACTTTAAAGAAACGGCGTCGTTGTATTTTTTCAGCCGTTTTTCCACCAACTTAAGCATTTTTTTGTCTATTAAATCCAACAAAGCATATGGCAATGAGAAGGTTTCTTTTCCATCGTCGTTTGAACTTACATTTCTCTTTTTCAGTTCAAGCTCTCTATGAAGATCAATGTAATCGCCAACATGTTCCTTTTTAAACTGGCAATAGAAGTCTTTGCCTGCAAAATAATTGTAATTAATACTTCCGTTACTTAAAAACACCATCAACTACTTAATGGGCCGTCTTTTTTACAATCAACTACTGGAGCGGATGGATGTTCGTAGAGTTTACTCATAACAACTTAATAAACAAATCCCTTGAATAACTCTGAGACTTTATGTTGCTTGAGAAAGAATCTGCAAGGCAAAACTAGTAACTATGGAACAATAATATAATATTTCGTGACGGTTCAGATTCATGCTATATCATTTCCGGTTAATGCAATATGCCAATACAAACCGAAAATTGTCTCCATGAAAGCATCAAATTCGTTGTCAACCATTGTACCGCCCCATGGCCCTCCGCTGGCCGACGTCAGTTCTTTCAGCTGTTTCTCGCCAACTATCTCGTGCACGATAACATCTATAGTGCCTCCTGGAAATAAAACCTTAAATAAAGCAATTGATAATATTTCACCATTTACACTGGAGACGGTGTCATGTGACAAATGTGATTTTAAATGGCAAACAGTAATCCTGCTAATCAAACAGTGATAATGACTGACATTTGTTGAGATGTTCGAACCATCTTGGCTAATTAATCGTGGACTAATTCCGGTAAGTTTTGTAGTTGTTGTTTACGCTATATTAAAACAAGTAACCGACATGTCTTTTCTAGATCTAAAAATAAGCATTTTAAACGAGTATTTCATTTAGCAAAGACTAAACATTTACAGACTGAAAAATGAGGAGGGGCCTGATCTAAAATTATTCGATGAGTAATTGTTATGACACATATATCAAAGTCCAAACAACTTATGAACCTACACACAAGACAACACACGTGTTACAATCTTGATCATTCGTCGTTTGAAAGTAAATGCGGTGGTTAGTGAACAAAGGGGAGGAGAGTAGCTCAGCTTTCTAGCTCTAATCTTTCAAGTTTTTCACTATTTTTTAACATTAGTGTTTTTACCTTTTCCCAATTTGTATTCTAACTATTCCGCATAGAAACGTCGTTTTATATCAAATTTTACTGATCAATTTAAAATAATTCAATACTCAAACATATTGGATTAGAAACATATATGTTATATATTATTTCAATAAAATAATTTGCAGACATTTCCCACGAAGTGCGATACCAATAAACCTACCTCCCGCATCAACTACCATGTACTTTGTCCCTTCTTGAAACTGTGACACTGTTGCGGACGCTTCTACTTGGCTCTTGATCGGCACACGCATACAGAACAGCGATGCTGCCTCTGGTTCAAGAGCTATTGTAAGGCGATTTCCATCTAGCCCAGCCTATATTTGTAAAATACATTCTGAAAGGGTGATTCTGCGAAAACCCAAACCCTTAATTCTACGAATAAATGTGACTAAAACTGTCAATTTTGGACAGTAATGAAACTTGTCACTCTGTCAACGACCCAATCAGAGCACAGGCTTAAGTGACATTCGTATTCAATGATCCCTAAGCAACCTAAAATAGTGTCATTGAATGTGACCTTTGAAAGATAGAATGATAGAAATCAAATCAATTGAAAACAAGGTTGTTACTAAACGTGCATACTAGCTCAGCTGCGACTCGCATGAACTGCTTTGAACTGTCAGACCAAATGGCAGGAACTGTTAATACCCAATGGACATCGTCTTCGGTCAAATTTGGTAACCTAGAGAGAATCAGCAATCTAATCAAATCATGGAGAAATACTATATATAAATTAACATGTGGCAATCATCAAAGGTGTCATTTTGTATACCACAGTAGATAATAACGCAACCTGATAAGTGAAAATATAAGAAATATATACTGTAACATTTAAAAATAAAATTGTTTAGCTTTCTTCAGTTAGTTGGACAGCTATCACTTTACCGGTTTCTTCCCAGCTTCATAAACTCATCTGCTAAGTGTTTGATGCAGATGCTGAAGACTTCAATTGCCTTCATTCTATTCTCATGCTCGTCCTGAATTTCAACATCTCTGCTCAACGTCTGTAAATGTAATCAACCAACATGTTCATTCACTATTAACTGGTGTGTTAAAATGCTGGATAAATTGAATTGTGTTAATAGATTTGTTTAATCATTTGGTGTATATATACATGCACATGCAAGATTTCGATTAGTTTTAATGTTTAATTGGTATAGCATACGCTAGTATTTTATCCTATGTCATTTCGTAGATTTTGAAATTCGGTATATATATAAGTTGTGAAACCATGAACAATATAAAAAGATGTATTCATGCATGAATAAGCTTACACGTTTTTTGACGTCAAATATAATCATATACATTTGTTTTATCCTTCAAACAACAGACATACACCTATATAACCACTAAACACACCATAGGTCTGTCTGAACTATACAGCCTCATCTTCAAGCGCCGGAAGTAGTAGTAAGATTTGAGGGTTGACCTTTCCCTTTCCTTGGCATCTTCACACAATGTTTTGTACTTTTCTTCTGCTGCATACCCAAACGCCGCAAATGATTTGTCTGGGTTAAGCAAAAGCACTGTGGGAGTTTTATGGGAAATCAGTTTCCCGCCCCCAAACCCCGTCCCAGTGCTAATTTTTAGATTCTCACTGTCAGTTTTCAAGTCACCTCTTACTGCAAAGGCGAATCCTGAGAACGCCGATCCGAAGTCTATTGCAGCAACAATAATCGTTTGAACTGGTTTGGCACTCTCTTTTTTATCTGTAATTTAGAGTTAAGAAAGATCAGAATTAAGATAATTTTAATATTGTTATCGCGAGCTACTGTTCAGAATATGCATGTGATAAACAATTATCAGCAAACTTTAGGCGAATTTCTAAATGGGGAATTCTTGGCAACAAAAACATATATAAAGTCTATAATTTTGTCTGTACACAAATCATATGGATTTTGGCATTAATCATTAAAATAGGATAACTTTAACGCATACTACATTAAAATGTTCTGCATCAACCTATAGTGTGCCCCTTAAATTACGGTTAAAGAATTAGCAAACATGTCATCCTGTTGCCAATCAAGTATTTGTTTATGTACCAGTCAGATTTAACCACGTTTCCCCCCTAAGATCCGGGAGTATAACGGGGATAGCGGGGAACATGTGCAGTGTTTTTACCTTCAAGGTGGATCCGCGATGCCGAGTAAATGCGTCGGTTTTGTTTTCGCCCCGGAAATAGCGAGGAATGGGCATTGCCGTTCTCCGAGTTGCGGTGGGCAATTGGCGGGGATTTTACCAGCAGCATACCCCGGATTGGCTAGACTGAAAGTCAAAGTCCCCGCTATTTCCCGGACCTTGGGGGCCGTGGTTACAATTGATTGGTGCATTATCGTACTTTACTTCATTTCATGTTCAGCGTCAGTGCAATGTCAACGACACAGATATGCCGAGTAACAAAGCATATAAACAAGACAGTGTTTAGAGGCACAATGTCAAGGCCTTCCAGACACTTAAACTACAACGACAGACTTCATCTGCATGTATCAAAACATCTTTATTTTATGTAATATATGTTGCGAAAATAATTAATGTGATAAATGTTGTCACTGGGATGTATGTTAAAACTTATTTGAGTACTCAACCTCACTCGTTCCATAATTGCGAGAAAAAAATGAAATGACGAATCGTAGCCGGCAAACGATATGATCGGTGTCGCTATTTCGAAATCGGTCCTTTTCAATTATTTTGCAAAAAACGCCGATTTTGCACGATTAATTATGGCCTACGCATACACCAAAACAATAAAAACAAAATAAAACAAGACAGTCAAAATGACTTTGAACCAATTACATGATTTAAGTGACCAACGAGTCAGTGATTGCTAAAATTGTTGTTTCTTGCTGAGAATTTTAGTGGTTGCTGGTAAATGGATGATTGATTAAGAGGTCGGTCGATGTTTAGGGAAACCGAGAATATTACCGCCTCTAATAACGTCAATTGCTGCTCAAGAAGGTAAGTGGTAGCCCAGGCAGTAATTGTTGGCTTATGAAGTCACTGGTTGCTTTAGATGACGGTAATTGCTAAGGTAGTATGATGTAATTGGTTCCTTAGGAAGTTAGTGGTTTCTATGAAAGTCAGTGGTTGCTAAGGAGGAATGATATTGCTAGGGTAGTATGATGAGGATGCTAAGGATGTCATTAAATGCTAAAACGGTAAGTGTTTTCAAGAACGTCATTGTGGCTAAGAAAAGCATACGTTCTTAGTAAGTAAAACGATGATATGAAAGTTCTTGGTTGCTAAGGAAATCATTGGTTGCTTAGGAAGTCATTGGTTGCTATAGATGTAGGTAGTTACTAACCACTACATTAGGTTACATACCAAATATCAAGAAGGGATTGCAGTTAAAGAAAAGGTTTTCAAAGCGTTTTCTATACAGGTATATAAAAACCTGAGACGCCCGGGACAGGTCCATCTTTAACCCCAGGATCATAATTTGAACTCTTTTGGTGAAGACCCAACTATTAAAGGTCTGGAGCATGCATTTTCCGAGTGATATATTGTTTATGTCAAATTTCTACCCTCTATTATTGTATGGTTCGTTAATGGGAAGTAACCGCTGTGTGGATTTAAAAAAGCTGTTGTTTGCGCAGTCACCATATTAGGTAAAATCATCGTAATAGTATTGAAGGACACAATAAAAAGGACTCATGTCAACTTATTAAAGCCTACCAGACACCAGTTCAATGCATTATAATACGTAGTATTTCTACAACGACAAATGCATTTTTGTTTGAAATAAACTTACCTTCAGAATAACAATCTGAAGAACAGTGCACAGTGCTAAGATATGGTTGGAGATGGCCAAACAGAACGGCGCCCTTGAGCACTGCAATTCCAGCTTCTACAGGCACGATGAGCCGCTTGTCGGGAAAGTTTTCTCGAAAAGCTTGTTGTAGCACAGATGACTCCGCAAATCCACCAACAAGAAGTATGGTCTCGCAACTGAGCATTGCAGGTTGTCGGAATAGATCCCGTACATGTTTAACTGTATTGTCACAGGTGTCTTTAAACCATCCTCTCACGAATTCGCAATTAACGCGCAATTTTCCAGCAGTCAAAGCCAAATTGTCGTGAAATGGCTCAACCGCTTGCCTAATATCTTTCTTTGTCATTCTTTTATAAAGTTCTGTCAAAGCAACCGGAATTCTAATTGTCTCTTTCCCCTCTTTGTCGTGTTTTATGCTACGTTTTTTTGCCTCGAAATGCCTTTGTAGTTCAACAAATTCTTCAACACATGTCTTCTTGAACTCGTCAAAAACTTGCTTTCCTGAAATAATGGCATTGTGAGTTCCTTTAAAAGACATTATAAGAAAAGTTCACGTCTTATCAAAGTGAAAGCTAGAAACGAGTTATGCTGAGGGTAGAATAGTTCCACTCGTCCAGAAACACATGTTTTATAATTTCAATCACATGATTTACATTGTTTGCGTTTCAATAACAACACGCTCTTTTCTGTATCACACATGTGTTATACAACAATGATATATTTCTATTAGTCAGTGAATATATCACTCCACATGTTTGTAAACAAATGAATTTTCAAAAATAATTCTTTATTGGCAAAATTCTAGCAAGTTATACATTTATTTTTCATTTTTTAACACAGACGAAACATTCTTTTAAATCGTAAAAGTTAAATGTTGTGTTTCGACTTTATTTTCTGGATTTTTTAAAGACGTTCGATGATTATATTTTTTTTCGTATGCAAATAATTTGTTTTATTGCGTGAAGATAAATTACTGAAGTACGTTCTATATTTTATTGTGAGTTAACTACTTAAATACGCATAAACAATGACGTAACTAACTTTGCCTGGAACTCTTGGAAGAAGTAAGGTCGTAACTTCCGCTTCCTTTATACGGATTCATTTAACGGGTCATTGCCTACTGAACTTTCTCCAATAATTATCCTGTTTAATCAGTTGAACAAAGCAAAATTCAGATGCCAGGGCGAGGAAAGGCAGTACAAAAGAGACGAGCGGAGGCTTTGAAGGCATCAAATCCCCTGGATGCGGGAAACAAGGGTAATAAACGTAGTTTAAAAAACAAGGGTACCGAAATGATAGACTTCAAAAACATTTTCAGGGCGTTTAATGTACTGCCTGAAACTCATGGGCGTGGTGGACAAGACGCTTTGCCAAGCGCGACAACACTTGTATTATCCGTTCCCTCTAAAAATGCATTGTCAGCGAGTGAATACCGGGGTTATCATCCTTTCAAACATCTCCTGGTGGCCCTTGTCCGATAAGACTTTCTCCTGATGCTATAGCCGCCCATACCCCTGAGCAAATGAGAAATCAAATCGGGCGGGGCGAGTACATCAATCTCTCTCTCTCTCTTGTTAATGGAGCTTTCCGAATTTTGCACAGGGTCCAACCTCCATATTACACCCGACGGTCAGTTGCAAACTAAGCCAAAATATTGGCTATATATATATATATATATATATATATATATATATATATATATATATATATATATATATACCTATGATGAACAGCTTCTGCTCAGGCAAGCTATGGTTTCTACATCGTGGGGTCACATAAATAACGACTTATAGTGTTGTTGTTTACAAATCGTGCCCACACCTACCCACAAAATCCTCGTTTGCCAAATACACAAAGCTATTGACCCACTAAAATGTGTCATTTCATAATACTTGTAAATGTACAGGGCCAAACTAAAGATTCAAACATGCTTGCTCATCCTGTGGCCAGGGCCACGCAGCAGCGGCATGTGTGTTAGCCATATCTAGTGCACTTCCCACGCAGCCTCAGCAATTTAATGCTACGCATCAGCCCTTTCGTGGCCTACAGTCAGTCAACCGCACAAACAACTTCCAGCGCGGAAATAAACGACCTATGTTACACAGACATCCACAATATAGCGCCCTCCCCAATCATTCAGGAGGCGGTACAATTTTATTTAAGCGACCATTCACAACAGCAACGAAAGTCACGAAATAATTACACAAAAATATACTAAGAAGTTGAGGCAGGTCACGTGGCAGGCCCTTTTTACTGAAAAACCTTTTCAAAATCTGATAGTATCACCTATAGGCTTAGTACCCAAAAAGGAGCGAAATAAATTTAGAATGTTCCATCATTTGTCCTTCCCGACCGGTTCGTCTGTCAATGACCATATACATCCCAAAAACGCATGGGTTCAGTACACTAGTTTTGATGAAGCCGTTCGTATGATTCAGGAATTGGACAGAAGTTGTAAACTATTTAAACTTGACATACAGAACGCATTCAAATGATTACTAATCATGCCAGATGATTTCGAATTACTGGGATTTAAGCTGGCAGACAAAAGCAACTTTGACAAAACCACGTTCGAACGTTTCGCAACGTTCTTGGAACATTGCCTAACAACAAGGTTCCCGTCTGGAATATTGATTCATTACCTAGACGACTATCTAGGGGGAGATACAGATTTGGCGTCAGCAAATGCACTTTTGCTCTTAGTAAAAATATGTTACAATATTTAAATGTGCTACTCGCGCAACAGAAAACCGAAGGTCCGGCGGATAAATTAGCAATTATGGGTTTAGAACAAGATTCAAAAAGCATGGTGGTACGAATTCCTCAAGATAAAATTGATAAAGTGGTATAATGCATTCAAGACATACTGAAAAAACAAATCTGCGACCTTGAGCGGGATGTAGTCATTGATTGGGTCGCTTAATTTTTGCTGTCGTGCAATTCCATTGAGGCGGCCGTTTTTCAGGAAACTCATTAATGCAATTTGCGGATTGACAAAACCTTTCCATCATATTTGTCTAACGAAGTCGATAAAGCTCGACTGCCTATGTGGCTTAAGTTTTTCTCCGAATTTAACGGCGTATCAGTACTTCATGTTAAATATTGGGTCTCGAATGATGATGATCAGTTTTTCACAGATAGCGCCGGGGTCAAGGGTTAGGTTTTGGTATTTATTTACGAAGGCAATGGGCATGCGCTTGCTGGCCAGAGTCCTGGTTGACAAAGGGTTTATTGGCGGACATAACAGTACTAGAGATCTTTCCGATTTGGGTGACTCTATACTTGCGGAGGATAAACTAAGGAATAAGAAAGTGAGGTTTCACTGTGATAATATTAGCGTGGTTCTTATTCACAATTCACTGTTCTCGAAATCGGAGCGGGTCATGGTAATTTTGAGACATTTGACAATGAGGTGCCTACAACTTAATATTATTTTGCGCACCTCGCATGTTCCGGGAGTTAAAAATTCAATCTTTGACGCACTCTCATGTGTTCAGAGAGCTAGCATCGCAAGCGGACAAGGAGTCGCATCAAATCCCCTCCCATCTTTGGGACATCTTCAGCAAAGAGTAAATACACTCATTAGTCGTTCTATAGCGGAAACCACGATATTGACATATAGCACGGCATTTAACTTATTCTTTTCTTTTTTTTTACCGCATAACATGCCTATTCCAGAACAACAGGTTGCCTGGTTCATAGCGTTCTGTTATGAAAATCACTGTTCGCCTAGCACGATAAGAACGTACATTGCGAGTATAAACTAAACGTACAGACATTGAGGGGTTTTCAAAAAGTTCAGTCAATGTTTGTTCAAAAGGTTATTAGAAGGCTGTGTACGAGCAAACGCCCGTTTGACGGACACAAGACGTCCTATTTAAAAAAAATCTAACATATATCATTATAGTTTTGCCGCAGGTTTGCTTTAACTTTACAGAAACCAAGCTTTTTCAGGCCATTTTTATTGTTGCATACTTTGGTCTGTTTAGAAAAAGTGAACTGGTGGGGGCAAATATCACGGGTATTGCTAACCAGATTTAACGCGAGGGCGTTTGCATTTCCCCAGACGCAAGAAAAGCAATAACTGCACTACACACGTACAAAACTAGACAACATGGCCCACCACTTGTTAAAAGATTGCCACGCGAAAAGAGGATGCCCTGTCCGGTCCATGCATTACAGCAGAGTATTTAGCATCAAACAAAAACGGGGTTGCAGCCTTTAGTCATAGAAACAGCTTACTCATTACTAGGCAACAAGTGACGTCAGTTCTGAAAAAAGGCTTGGTAGGGGCAGGCTATAACATTAAAAAAATTAAAAAAAAACACAGCTTTCGGATAGGGCGAGCCACCGATCTCGCAACACAAGGCCTTAAGCCCGAAACTATAATTACATTAGGTCGGTGGTCGTAAGATACCTTCAGGCGAAGTATTAGAACATAAGATGTGAGTGGATATAGTGCCTCCTTAAGCAAACTATGATTAAATAAGTTAATTCGTTTTTTGTACACATTTGGATCGTTGGTGACTCGCTACCGAGACGGGCAGGTGAATTCGCGCGCAGAAGGGGCTCTCCTAATGGGGCGTTAGACAGCAATTTCTCGGCAAGGCGTGTGTGTTCTCCGCTTGGAAGGTTTTAGGAAGGTCATCGAAACATTCGTGATACTACTAGGTTCGGCCTTAATAGGTTGAAAACGTTTTGGCCACATGATGTATTGTCAGTGGACAACGACAATGCCACGCCGCGCTTTTTCGCGGACGACGGCGTGCACCTTTCGGCTGTAGGTAACACGATGTACCTTGATGCGTTAAGTATAAGTATATATAAGTTGTTACGAAAAATCTGAAATGCCCCAAAATGTTGGCGGATAAAAAAATATTGTGGCGGAAAATTGTTGCGACGGGCGTACAACAAAACTCAGTGCCAAATAATCATTACAAGAAAATTAAATTACATGTATACATAGTATAGGGTCTGCGATTGTTAGCTCCTGCGGGCAGAGGAACCTCCAAAATGGGTTCGATAAGCACGCTCGTGGGGATGGGATCACACACCAATCTTTTCAAGTTTGTGTAACGGCATGCGTGACATTGTCTTTACTCTGTTTATACGTAATGTCTGCTAGGCTTACATGCAGGTGCCCGTGCTGTGGTTCACGATCCAGTCATGTGATACACCGGTCTATATGTGTATTGTCAGGTGCTCATGCTGTGGTTCATGAGCCACTACATGTGTACTCAGAAAGTAAGTTCCACAAAAGTTCGCTTACTTCCACATTTCATAAACTTGTTGAAAAAAAATGTTTATTATATGACGCTTCGTGACAGATCATATATCCTCCATATTTTTTATTTTCAAATTTCAACTTATTGTTTATCACACTGTTTTGTACATTGACCAAGAAACGCAAGCGTTGTTTCTTTGCTGATGTCATGACGCGCAATAATCCATTCAAAGAGTTTCTGAAATAAGTACCCTGTCGGGGAGCATACATCGTTTCCATCGATAGCCTTGTTAATCCATGATGCATTGGGTTAAAATAATCATCGAGAAGCTGTTTATTTCATGTTGCTGTTTTCAAATGTCATAATTTAAAATGTAATTATACGTTATAATATTTAATTGTTACAGTAATGCGTTGAGCCGCTTGGCTCATCTGTACGATAGGTTCACACATAATTTAGTTGTTTTAAAAGTGCAATCTCACAGATTGAACATTTTGATAACTTTTTTTTTGTCTTGTAACGAGTCATTTTTTTTGCGAAAATCCATGGAAACTAATAACATAAGACTGCTGACAAAATATAAGATCGCAGATTTGTAAATATAAGTTCAAACATGATATATTTATGAAACTGTACACTCTATCGATATATATTTTGTTCTGATACTATTATATAATGTTTCAAATCTTTATTCTCTAATTATAATTTGATTTATTTTCGTTGTTTTTTTCATCTTCATCAACAATTATGGCCTATCAAATTTATGTCTGTTGTTTGTTTTTTTAAATAAAATTGAGTAGGTGAAATGTTTAATGGTTAGATAATTTACTGTTTGAAAAGATTCATTACCAATATCAGACAATACCGTCTGTCAATCATTCCTATAACAATGCTTTTGGGACCATTTTAATAGGAAAATGTTTTCTATGTTTAAAATTGTTCCATGTTTAAAGTTGCACTCTCGCAGATTGAACGTTTTGACAACTTTTTGGTCGTGGAACACGCCATTTTTTGGCAAAAATCCATGGAAACCAGTTATTTAAGACTGCTTACAAAAGCTTATTTCGCAGAATTTTATATTTAGGTTATAAAAAGATGTTTTATGCATTTTCCTTGAACCGTTACCAGTTTAAGCCATAAAAACATTCGTTTTCGAACGGAAATTAATATACACGATCTGTTTTTGTAAGCAATCTTATATCATTGGTTTGCAGATATTTACGCAAAATTTTGCTCTTTCCAAGACAAAAATAAGGAAGTTGTAAAAATGGTATATTTGTAAGAGTGGAACTTAAAAATAGAAAATAAGAATGCAACCACAATCCTTTTTTTTCCAAACATATATAAATCAATACAATTCAAACTATGAAAACTAAATTCATGCCCATAAAAAGTATCTTTATTCAATAACTTACCAACAAGTTTCCTCATGAAATCTTCAAATGCTTCGTCAACACGAGTTCCTCCCCAAGCCCCGCCACTGGCCATGTTAAGCACCTTTAGTTGCCCTTCTTCTGCCAACTTCATAACGTTGATATCCACTGTAACACCTAGAGATGAAACGCATTAGCCGTTGAGAACTTTGGATTCAATTTTCAAGATTCAAACATATTTATTAAGAAACGTAAACATATTGGTTCTTGTTACATGATAAGTTTAATTCACATTATATATCACGTGACACGATCATTTCTAATCAATTAATTGCATATGAAGTATACAAATGAAAGAGCAAATGAATTAACATATGCATGCATAAATAACAATGTCCAAAGAGGTTGAACTGCTACGCTATTCATCCAATAAAGAACAATTTAAATCCATTTCTATTATTGCACTTTTGTTAACAATAATAGAACGTATAACAAATGCTTAATGAATAAATTTACACAACCGTAGGAGAACATTAGTATTAAGTGTTTGTAAAAGTCCAATGAATTTGACAACACTTGGTTTTACATAGTAGGATTTCGATAGATAATTTTTTCGAATGTTTTCATATGTTTTACAAATGCAGACAAAATGTTACTCATCTTCCAAATCACCAAAACCACATATTAAACAAAAGCGTTGCTAATGATTTATTCTATCATTGTCCTATCGGCCAGTTTCAATACGTCAAGGGTGTGAAGATAACCTTAATTGTGTAAAAGCAATGAGGTATGTTTTCGGTACATTGTCCAAATAAGCTGAAAATTCAAACATATGTTTTAACTCGGCTAACGGCGATCTCAATCGTTGTTTCTTCTCATGGCAATAGCGTTATCATAGGCTAGTAAATCAGTATATTAGTAAATCTTTGCGATCATTAATACTTTCAGAGGAACTAGGGGGACAATCCAGGTTTACAAATCCTGTTTGATGTATGACTTTGTTTTTTGGCGATATGATTAAAATGTTCAATATTACAAATGATCACATGCTCACACTTTAACAGAAAAATGCAACACATACCTCCAACGTCGACTACCATATATCGTTGACCAGTAGAGAAAGGTGACATTTTAGACTGGGACAAAGCTCCGGTCATGTTCAGCTGCTCGATAGGAAGATGCATGCAGAATAAAGAGCCAGCTTCCGGCTCAAGTGCAATGGTCAATGAGTCTTTCCTGATGCCAGCCTAAGGTATTGTAATAAGTAAGTCAACTACGTCTAAAACGTGTTCTATATTATCTTAATATAAAATCTGTTGGCATAAATGTTACAAATGTTTACTTAAGATAATAATACATACACATGAACATTTCATATCAGATAAAAGCTTTTTCTGAATAATACTCAAACATTTACTATTTCGGCGGCCTCTCTCATGAACTGTTTCGAACTGTCATTCCATATAGCTGGTACAGTCAGTACCCAGTCTACGTCTTTCTCAGATATCTCTGTCACCCTGACAAAATCAGTTAAACCTAAAGCATTACAAACAGTTGTATGGTGTTTAACACCTGTTCAAGCAAATACCATACTGGTTGAGTTTGTAAATCCGAACAGTTTATAAATACCGAACACCTATTAAATCAGCCGTTTGTTTACCTCGATCAATAAGTCGATGATCTAGATCGATACAAACGCTTGCCTTAGCAACGAATGCGAATTTTCGTCAAGTTTAGGTGAGTATTTTTCTTATAAATCCCTGTCAAACTCCTAATCAGGTGAAATATAAATATGCAGCACGCGGGGAATGACGTCACAGATTTTAAATCGCACTGTAATCAATATCATGGAAAAGGATTGTTCTCAGATTTTTTAAGCAAGGGAAACAACTCAAATTTTCTAAGATTAGATTCTGTTCGAGTTGATTCCCATTCCAATTGTGTGTTTGATTAGAAATGAAAACAAACTATGACGGAATAGCAATCTATTTTTAGATAAAATATAATTTTAAAAGCGATCGGGATTTACATACTCCATTTCACCGATTGAATGGTGATTTACTGTGCTTGAAATGAACGTTTTGCGTTTATGAATCAAACTATTTTGTGAATGTGTACTTCAGCAGAGGCTGAGGTTTGAACCAAACATTATTAATGCCAAGTTTGAAGTTACTAGAACCAAAACTCGCAAAGATATTGTTAAAAAACTGTCAAAACTCTTCGGATTTACAAACTCAACCAGTATATATATATATCGACCATATTCAATTACGCTTGTAATTTAGCCAGTTTATTTTAGTAATGCGAATAAATCAATTTCAAATTAAACATAAATATGATGGGTTTTCTTCAACACATTTTTAACATATTGACACGACCAAGAGTATGCTAATTTAATTTTAGTAACTAAGAACAAAAATACAAACAATTTCAACACTTTACAAAGTAACGAAAGTACCTGTGTTTAAAGGTCGTCATGAAATGCTCCATGAGGTGTTTGATGCAGATGCTGAACACTTTTATCGCATTCATTTTCTTCCCCTGCTCATCTTCCACCATTGTGTCACGGTCAATGTACTAGAAATTGTGGATATATTGTTCGCGACACCCTTCATATGATCTATTCCATATTGCAACGACAGCAAAGAAGAATGTCATCAAACAGGATAAAATCAATAACTAAATTTGAATCTTTGAAATATCATACTTACTGTTGAGTTGTACAGTTGCATCTTAAACCTCCGGAAGTAGTAGTATTCCTCGTGCTCATTGTAAAGGGCAAGTTCAGCATATTTGTCTTCAGCGTCAAAACCAAAAGCCTCAAACCTTTTTTTGTTGTTTAGCAGTAAAACAGTCGGTGTTTTCAGTGTGATAAGCTGACCACCGGCGACCCATGATGAATTGGCACTTATCTTCGGTGGGTTTGCCTCAAAATCATCTCGCAGTGCATAGGCATATCCAGAAAATGTCGTGCCGAAATCAATCGCTGCTACAACAAGCTTGCTTGATTTTGATCTCACTGACCCAGATTTGGTGGCAGCCATTTCTAAATGTGTATTCATACAAATATATATATTTGAATAATAATGATGTTATTAAATAAACCGACGTAAATAAGGTTTCGGGGAGAAATTTACAAATATATCATTTAAATGTGTTGAATAACACTTATTACACGTTATCAACGTAGTCATGGCGTAGGACACTTTTATTATAATGGGAATGAGTGTATGACACACTCTGACGGACAAAGCAGTTACGTGGGTCTATCGGATGACACTTCGATTGTGTGTGCCATGTCGAATGCTATTTGAAAATCTCCGCGCATGATTGACTAACAGCCCGGAAATGGCCACCATTACTCGTTGTGTATGTATCCAGAAATGAATTATGATTAGACTCTACGTGTGACCTTATTTAAGTGCAAGGTTATTGCCAAATCGTGTGCATTACACTTAATGTGAACTTCACCTTCCGGGTAGGGGAGAGGGCTTTTTAAGATTCGTGTTGCCAGTTATCTACAAACCGATTTATACACCAGATAACTGACAACACGAACACATTATCAAGTTAACCAGTTATTATGTTACTTAATTAGTGGAGCTAACAAAAAATAACTACCTGTTACACGGCGGACAATCATCGGAGCCATAACATTTTGTTATGTGTTGAAAATGCCCCAACGAGTGGAATATGGATGTAAACAGTATGGTTTCTTTTTTTCATTTTAGAGGTTTATACGAGTAAATTAAAACAATTGGAGAATGTAGTTCCACATAAGAATGGCTATGAGTTGTTCTAAATGTAAAAGTTCTGAATAAAATTTAAAATCTGTTTATCTAGAACTTGCATAACTTGCTAGACGTTAGTGTTGACAACGTCAAAATATGGATTATCGTGAGAATTGTTATCGTACCTTAGATTTAAGCAGTTTCTTTACATGTGTGTGCCTTTTTTGTTGACAAAAGGTTGCCTCGTTACAAATTTTAGATTTTTTTAACACCTATCGTTATCTAGTTAAAGCAGTTATTATTGTTGTTACTTATTACGTATAATTTGCCAACCATAACTAGACAACCTGCCAGAAATGCTCTTAAAACAAGCAAATTCGTTGAATTGATATCCCCGCCTGATTGGATGAATGGAAATCAATTGTTGATGAAATATATATATATATGAGTTTGAGTTTAATTGCAACTGTTTGAAATAAAAGAAAAATATTGTATAAAATGAAAATTTAAGAATTGACCAAAAAACCTAGTTTATGACTCCATGTTTCCCAGTTCCAAACTAATCTAAGATTTCATCAAGGCAAACATTCTTATCAAGTTTCATGACGAGTGGTCCAGATATATTGCAAAAAATATAGCGTAAGTGTACACAAGTTTTTTTTTAAGATTTGACCAAGTGACCTCATTTTTGACCCCACATGACCTACTAGTTTTAAACAATTCCATGATTTCAATGAGGCATTCTGATTAAGTGTCATGGAAATTAGAGCAGATGTATTGCCCAAGATTTCTGTAAGATATGACCTAGTGACCTAGTTTTTGACCCATTTGACACACTTTTAAAACGCAGTCGAAATTTAACCCAAAAGAACATTCTGACCATGATTGAACTTATTAAGACCAATCACCACCATATAATAGTTTCAGCCAAGATTTTTGAAAGATTTGACCTTGTGACCTAATTTTCGATTATATGTGACCCAGTTTCAAATAAGTCAAAGATTTCAGCAAGGAAAACATTCTAATTAATTTTTATAAATATTTGACCATGTATAATCCTTCTCGTATGTTCCAAGATTTTTCTAAGATTTGACTTACTGACCTAGTTTTTGACCCCATGTGACCCACTTTTTTAAGTGGTCTATATTTCATCAAGGGATACGTCATGACTAATTTTGAACATAACTTGACCAATCATAACCATGATATGGTTCTGGACAAGATTTTTCTAAGATTTGACGTAGTGACCTAATTTTCGATCATATGTGACCCAGTTTTATTTAAGACCAAGAGTTCAACAAGGAAAACATTCTGATTAAGTTAAATAAATATTTGACCATGTATAATGCCTGTAGTATGTTCCAAAGATTTTACCTAGTGACCTAGTTTTTGACCTCAAGTGACCCACTTTTAAAAGTGGTCGGGATTTGATCAAGGGAAACATTCTGACCAATTTTGAACATTTTCTGATCAATGCCTACCAAGATATGGTACCGGACGGACGGACGGACGGAAGGACGGACAACGCCAAAACAATATCCCCCTCCCGAAATCTTCGATTCGGCAGGGGATAATAACTGGTAACACGAATCATCGCTTATCTAGTTAACCAGTCATCACTTTACTTGTTAAGTGGTTTAAGCAAACCAAAACAAGAAAACCAGTTAGTTTTGAAAAGCATGGAAATGTTACAGTTCTGTGCATTCTCATTCTCGCTAATATTCGCTAGATAACAAAATAATTATCGCGTAAATTAAGTGAAAACGATACAATTCGCGAACGCTATAAGGATATCTTTAGAGAGAAATATGCCACAATAAGTTTTCATAATGCTAAGAGAAGCTAATCAATTTTCATAATCACGTTCGTTTAGCTTTCAGTTGATAAAAACAATAAGAATGTCAAACCTATTTGGTCCATAAGTTAAGGTTTGATCATTACTGCTGATCGCTTTGAATATTTTACTAAACTAAATTGTTTCCTTCTGGAAAAATTGACTCCAGAAAATTGGTTTAAAGCTCACAACTATTTTAAATGTAAGCTTATAAAATTAACTTTGAGTTTCCAACGGCTTCAAATTGGATGAAATAAAATGCATTTCGACCAACATAATTCTTTTCATTTACAAATAATATGCTTTTTATGTTTCCTGACACACTCATAAATTGATTTTCCACGGCCGATTTAATGGCCATTTACCGCCAGAAACGATTTCTCTGTAGGTCATGACCACCGATAAGAAGTTTCAAATATATAAAGAATAATGACCACACTGGTTTAACAATTTGCATGCACATTTGCATTTTTAGCGATTGCTCAGTTGACAATTATTTCCCAGTACTGGAGATGTAAATATTTGTGAAAATGCAAAAATGATTTTAGGTATTATGGCATAATATTATGTCATTGATAATTACAAAAGTTACAATGTAATTAAGATATTATAAAACGTCATTGATTTCAAATAACAAAATAAAACTTTTTCACCATAACGAAATATTAATTAATAAATTAATTATCACGAAATAATTCCATCAACTGTAATAAGTTAAATGAATTATAGTCTAGAAGAAATAATTGATAAAGCTCACTCGTACAATAAATAAATGAAATGCGAGTATTAATCAATACTTAATCTTAAATCTTAATGTACTGACAAAAACAACTCTTATTATATGCGAGTAAATCCACCAAATATCAAGAACATGTTCAAGTGAAAGGAAATATTGCGAGAGAAACGATTACTACAAGGCCCCGATCATACCAACATAATGACTCTGGTGCGATGATATGAAACATATTTTAAGAACAGAACTGAACATTTTTATTACACGTTAATTTGACAGCTCTTGTGAGATATTAACATATAAATATAACGACATTACAAGTATAATATGCAGTGAGCGACTTGTATTATTGACATATATTGACCTGAAAATAGTTATTTTGCAATTCAGGGAATAAAGTACAGTGTCATTTGACGTTTCATTACATACACTTGTTTGACCAATCATGTTCAATATTAAACTTTATAATATGGCAAATAAACTATAAATGTCTAACTATAAGGATAAAACATGACTTAAATATCCGAAATGTTAATAAGATTATTACTTATTACGATGCACACATTTATAACCTGGTTTATATATTGATTAATATAGTATATCGAGTCTGATATATGGTGCCTTTGCTGCCTCATTATACTGGTCTGCATACTATTTCATTATTGTATGTGTATTTTTCCTTGTATTAGGTGCATTCTTCGTTTCGTTAATATGGGCATACTTTATTGTGTTATGAGCACTGTTATTAGTTGTATTCTCCATTTCGTTATGTTCACACTATAATAAGATATGTTTACTGATCAATACGTTAGATATATTCTTCATTTCGTTATGTGCTTCATTATGTTAAGTGAACCGATTATTGAATCTTGTGAATTCCCTATTTCGTTATGTGCATACTTCGTAAAGATATGTGTTCCGACCGATATTTTAGGTGCGCTCTCCTTTCGTTACGTGCGTTTTAAGTTACAAAAGGCCAAAATCAAACAATATTAAAGTTGGAGTTCTTTAACTTGTCGAGAGCATATTGTTACTGTGGGTAATACCATGCTTAAAGTTTATTTTCTTCAATGGTTTAAAAGGTGTTATAAAGAGAAAACCACTGAACATGTGCACTTTTTTAAAAGTTACAAAATACTTCAAATCTAACAATATTAAAGTATGCATCATTAACTTGTCATGATTGAGCATAATATAAAATTTCACTGAGTAACTGTATGAAGTGTGATAGCTTTAATGGTTTAAAAGCTATTAGGAACAAGGCAATCGACAGGACGGCTATATCCCCCACCGTTTTTATTTATTTATTTTTTTTTGTGTGGAATATTTCGTTTTTCTCTAAACCTGACTGGTATGTTGAATCTGACCAAAGTTGTTCACTTCCACCGGAAAAGAGTGGGAAAATAGGAAATAGGTTGTTCGATCGGTAACGAAAATACTCTTGGATATGTGAACATGTTATAAAGATTATTTATTAAAGTTATTCAGAGTGTGTGTATAGAGGGGAAAACAATGTCAAGGTTATTTTGGCTAAATAAAAGTAGGAAAATGAGTCTTTGGTTTATAATTTCGATAAAATAGCAAAGTCTTAAGCTTTTCCGATAAAGTGATACATATATATTGTGGTGACGTCATAACATTGTTTTACTGCCTTTGAAGAGAAAACATATGTTATAAATATATTGTCCAATTTGTGTCCATTTTTTATTAAAATATAAAACTTGTTGTACATAATGATTATGCTCGACAGAGTGCGCAAAGTATCAATCTGTGCAACTTGTTTAACACTTTCAATTGTGTACTCAGACCTTTAAATGTTCTTGTGACTTTGATTTTTGAGGTATGGACACGGGTCATGGTCACTGCACATCATCTCAATGAGGACAACACATTTGTACCAAGTTTTATGGTAATCCATCAATGCATAAGTAAGTTATAGCCCGAACAAGAGCATGTGTATTCTGACCTTTAAATGTCTCATGTGACATTGACCTTTGATGAATGGACCCTGATCAAGGTCACTGCAGAAGATACACAGTATTCAATCAATGCATTAGTAAGTATAGCGCGGGCACGAAGATGTGTACTCTGACCTTTAATTGTCTTGTGTGACCTTTACCTTTAAGGAATGGGCCCGGATAAAGATCACTGCACAACGGCACAAAATTTGTACCAAGTTATATGGTTATCAATCAATGCATAAGTAAGTAAAAGCCCGGACACGAAATAGTTCGGACAGACAGACAGACAGACTGACTGACGGACGGGCGAAGTGCATTCCTTTAATCCCTTCTCCACTCCGTGGCGGGAAATTAAAATCATAATTAGTTATAAAGGACACTTAATCTTATACTATTTAAGTTCAATATATATTGACTTGTCTTTGCGGAGCGCATTGTTACTGTTAATTAGTGTATACAAATTAAAGTGGATATCTTCAATAGTAGTAAAGTTATTAAGAAAAAAACAAAAACAAACATAAAACATGAAAAAGATACAAACTATTACAATATTTTAGATTGAGTTATTTGACTTATAATGATATACAGTGATATAGTGAGTAATGGTATTCAGTTTGAAATTGATATCATCAAATGTTGTAGTAAGTAAGAAAATAAACCCATAGTAAATGAAGACGGATAGACGTACGGACGGACGGACGACCGAACCGGACCCGAAATTTTTGCGGGGCACTTATGATCGAGGGCACCTGATTCATTGGTCCGTTCATATTACATTATGAAGTAGGCCCAATACAATATATAAATTTCATAAGACAAATTGATCGGAACACATTACTTAATGAAGCATACACCTAACACATTTGTTAGTACACATACCATGAAGACACATGGTAGGTATACATACCATAATAAAGTGTGCACATAACGAAATGAAGAACGCACCATGAAGTCTTTAATTAGGAGATCTCTTAAATCAGAACTGAAAGCGCTGAAAGCGTTGAAAGGCTGCAGGCGCGAGAAGCCTGATTTGACTGTTTTACAATTCTGTTCACTCACAATAAAAATCGAAGCCAAATAACTTGGCTCCAAACTGTAACCGATGAGTGCCAGTCATAACACAGAAATAAGTTATTTTAATTGATGCAATAAGCTAGTTTCATAGCATGTATTTATGTGTAATATGTACTAGGATATATGAAAATGCTTTCATTTAGCAAGTTTAAAACTAGTGTAAAGTTTAACCCGATATTGACTTTTCGTAGTATGTAAAGTAAGGCAAGGTCTTTTATTAAACACATTTACATTGTTTGCGTATTTATCTAAAAAAGCCTATTTCACTTGGTTTCTGACCAAGCTTTAAGATTCTTCGACTTACTTTCAAATCACATTAACGTTGCAATCTTATGAAAGTTTTTATATTAAGTGGTCGTTTAATTTTTACTATATTAAACATGTACGTTCCATTTTGTAGCCCGTCGCATTTATTAGTTGAACATGTCATGTCATAAAGTAGATATGACGATACCTGATTTTGATTTTTGGTACCAAAGTCTGCGACATTCACTCTAAAAATAAAAACGCTTATTTAGAAAAGATACTCTTTAAACTGTTCAAAACTCTTGACAAGAGAAAATAAAAGTTTAATCAAAATCCAAAGTATCTACCTTAAACTGACTAAATCTTCAACATAGAAAACATCACTTTAAACCAGACAACATTTGGCTAAAACAGTATACGAAAACATGCTTTCTTTTCATTGGCAACTTCAAATCAATCGTAACAGAGATGTACCAATTCAGTCAATCACAATCATTATAACGTACATTAGAAATGTTTACTTAATCAATCATAGTCATGTGTATAGCACATACAGATTCTGGTATGAACTGTTTGAATATATAAACGTTTTTCTTTCCCCTGGTGTCTGCAAACACCTAGCCAGTACAAAGCAGGTTAAAAGATCTAAGTTTGTTAATATGTTTTTATATTCAGACTTATATATCCTATCTCACTTTGAGGTTTATATGAAAACATCATACTCGGGTTAGTTCACATCCACTTGTGGCACATAACGACAATCAATTATAGATATATTTACATGTGATTGAATATCGCCGAACGCGGACGTAAATAATCGACTTGAATCATCGTTAAATCGCTACCTTAAATCAAACTATGATCGGTACACATAACATAATGAACTGTGCACGTTACGAAATAGCGATTACACCTAACATATTGATCAGTACACGTAACATTATGAAGTGAGCGCATGGCGAAAAGGAGAATGCATGTAACATGTTTATAAGTAAACATAGATAGCATAATGTAGTACGCGCTTGATAGTACGTACACCAGTATAATTGGACAGCAAGGGCGTTCATTACGACGAAATAAATACTATAACATACCAATGTTAGATGACCGAAGCCTCTTACACGCAACTGTCAGCTTTCCGAGACCTCTAACCGTTGACAGTTATACGAACGAGCCATTATACACGCCACAATTAGACGACTGAGGCCGCTAACACGCCAAGTTTAGATGCACCAGGCCTCACATGCGATTGTTAGATAACCGGACCTCTTATACGTAGTAAGCATTCAACGCATCAACAATATATCCTGTATAGCATCTGGACAGTAATATACCCGTCAACAATAGATTCAGTATTATTATCTAGACAGCAAAATTTCCATCAACAATAGATACTGTATAGTATCCGGACAGTAATGTACCCGTCAACAATATACTCAGTATTAATATCTAGGCAGCAATATGCCCGTCAACAATAGATTCTGAATAGTACCGAGACAGCAATATGCCCGTCAACAATAGATACTGAATAGTATCAAGACAGCAATATGCCCGTCAACAATAGATACTGAATAGTATCAAGACAGCAATATGCCCGTCAACAATAGATACTGAATAGTATCTAGACATCAATATGCCCGTCAACAATAGATTCTGAATAGTACCGAGACAGCAATAGGCCCGTCAACAATAGATCCTGTATAGTATCAAGACAGCAATATGCCCGTCAACAATATATCCTGTATAGTATCAAGACAGCAATATGCCCGTCAACAATAGATTCTGAATAGTACCGAGACAGCAATATGCCCGTCAACAATAGATACTGAATAGTATCAAGACAGCAATATGCCCGTCAACAATAGATACTGAATAGTATCAAGACAGCAATATGCCCGTCAACAATAGATACTGAATAGTATCAAGACAGCAATATGCCCGTCAACAATAGATTCTGAATAGTACCGATACAGCAATAGGCCCGTCAACAATAGATACTGAATAGTATCTAGACAGCAATATGCCCGTCAACAATAGATCCTGTATAGAATCCGGATAGCAATGTTCCCATATACTTTAGATCCTGTATAATAATAATACATAGACAGCAATATGCCCTTCAACAATAGATCCTGTATAGTATTACGACAGCAATATGCCCGTCAAATATTAATCTTACACAGTTTGTAGTCATCATTCAACAT
Source organism: Mya arenaria (assembly GCF_026914265.1). Lineage (NCBI taxonomy): Eukaryota > Metazoa > Mollusca > Bivalvia > Myida > Myidae > Mya > Mya arenaria. The sequence goes on along the minus strand of NC_069124.1, from coordinate 14,870,650 downwards.
GTCAACAATAGATCCTATATAGTATCCGAACAGTTATGTACCCGTCAACAATTGACTCAGTATTAATATCTAGACAGCAATATTCCCATAAACAAAATGTCCTGTATACAAGACATATCTAGACAGCAATATGCCCGTCAACAATAGATTCTGAATAGTATATAGACAGTTATATGCCCGTCAACAGTTAATCCTGTATAGTATCAAGACAGCAATGTGCCCGTCAACAATGAATCCTTAAAGGTATCTGGACAGCATTATGCCCGTCAACAATAAATCGTGTTTAATATCTAGATTGCAATATACCCGTCAACAATAGATCCCGTATAGTATCCGGACAGCAATATGCCCGACAACAATAGATCCCGTACAGTTTCCGGAAAGCAATATGCCCGTCAACAATAGCTCCCGAATAGTATACAGTCAGCAAAATGCCCATCAGCAATAGATCCCGTTTAGTATCCAGACAGCAATATGCCCGTCAACAGTAGATCCTGTATAGTATCCAGACAGCAATATGCCCGGCAAATATTGATCCCGTATAGTACCCGGACAACAATATGCCCGTCACCAATAGACCATGTATGGTATCCAGACAGCAATATGCCCGTCAAATTAATAGTTGCTATAATATTCGGACAGCAATATGCGCGTAAACAATAGATTCTGCAAAGGATCTAGACAGCAATATATCCTTCAACAATAGATCCTGTATAATATCCATACAGCAATATTCCCGCCAAAAATAGATCAAATAAAAAATCTAGACAGCAGTATACCTGTCAACAATAGATTCCTTATAATTTCCATACAGCTGTATGCCCGACAATAATATAACCTGTATAGTTTCCAAACAACAATATACCTGTCAACAATAAATTCTGTATAGTATCAGGACAGCAATATGCCCGTCAACAATAGATTCTGTATAGTATCCGGACAGCAATATGCCCGACAACAATAGATCCCGTACAGTTTCCGGAAAGCAATATGCCCGTCAACAATAGCTCCCGAATAGTATACAGTCAGCATTATGCCCGTCAACAATAGATCCCGTAAAGTATTAAGACAGCAAAATGCCCATCAGCAGTAGATCCCGTTTAGTATCCAGACAGCAATATGCCCGTCAACAGTAGATCCTGTATAGTATCCAGACAGCAATATGCCCGGCAAATATTGATCCCGTATAGTACCCGGACAACAATATGCCCGTCACCAATAGACCATATATGGTATCCAGACAGCAATATGCCCGTCAAATTAATAGTTGCTATAATATTCGGACAGCAATATGCGCGTAAACAATAGATTCTGCAAAGGATCTAGACAGCAATATATCCTTCAACAATAGATCCTGTATAATATCCCTACAGCAATATTCCCGCCAAAAATAGATCAAATAAAGAATCTAGACAGCAGTATACCTGTCAACAATAGATTCCTTATAATTTCCATACAGCTGTATGCCCGACAATAATATAACCTGTATAGTTTCCAAACAACAATATACCTGTCAACAATAAATTCTGTATAGTATCAGGACAGCAATATGCCCGTCAACAATAGATTCTGTATAGTATCCGGACAGCAATATGCCCGTCAACAATAGATCATGTATAGTATCCGGACAGCAATATGTCCGTCAACACTTGATCCTGTAAAGTATTCGGACAGCAATATGCAGGTCAACAAAAGATAATGTATAGTATCTAGACAGCAATATGCCCGTCAATAATATATTCTGTATAGTATTCAGACAGCAATATACCAGTCAACAAAAGATATTGTATAGTATCAAGACACCAGTATGCTCGTCAACAATAGATGCTGTATAATATTCGGGCAGCAATATGCCCGTCAACAAAAGATCATGTTTGGTATGTAGACAGCAATATACACGTCAATAATAGATTCTGTATAGTTTCAAGACAGTAATATACCCGTCAACAATAGTGCCTGTATAGTATCTAGACAGCAATATTCCCGTCAACAATAGATTCTGAATAGTTTCCAGACAGCAATATACCCATCAACAATAGATCCTGTGTAGTATCTGGACAGCAATATGCCCTTCAACTATAGACGCTGTAAAGTATTAAGACATCAATATACCCGACAACAATATATCCTAAAGAATCTAGAAAGCAATATATATATATACTCGTCATTAATAGATTCTGTACAGTATCTAGAAGCACTATACCCTTCAACTATATATTCTTTGTAATATTTCAACATCAATTTACCCGAAAGCAATACATCCTAAAGTATCTAGACAGCAACATACCCGTCAACAATAGAACCTACACGGTATCTTAACAGCAATATGCCCCTCAACAAAAGATTCTAAAGTATTCAGACGGCAACATATCCGTCAACACCAGATCTAATAATGTATCTAGACAGCAATATACCCTTCAACTGTAGATTCTGTAAAGTATTTAGACATCAATATACCCGAAAACATGATATCATAAAGAATCTAGACAGCAATATACTGGTCAACAATAGATTCTGAAAAGTATCTAAACAGCAACATACCCGTCAACAATGGCACCTTTATAGTATACTCGTCAACACTATATCCTTTATACTATCTTTACAGCAATATACCCGTCTTGAGATAGAAACATACCCGTCAACAAGAGTTCCTATCAAGTATTTAGACAGTTATATAACCGTCACCAAGAAATACATAACGTTTCAAGACACCAACATAACTGACAACAATATATTATATTACGGATAAAGACAGAAATAAACCCATCGACAATAGATTCTATAAGGTATAAAGACAGGAATATACCCGTAAACAAGAGATCCTATAAAGTATTTAGACAGTAATATAACCGTCAACAAGCAATCCTATAACGTTTCAAGACAACAACATAACCGACAACAATATATTCTACAACGTATAAAGACAGAAATAAAACCGTCAGCAATAGATTCTATAACGTATAAAAAAGGAACAAACCCGTCAACAATAGATTCTATAACATATCAAGTCAGAAATAACCCGTCAGCAATAGATTTTATAACGTATCAAGAGAGCAATATCCCGTCAACAATATATTATATAACATATCAAGTCAGAAATAACCCGTCAACAACAAATCCTATAACGTAACAAGACGGCAATATACCCGACAACAATATATTATATAACGTTTAGAGACAGAAATAAACCCGTCAACAACAAATCCTATAACGTAACAAGACGGCAATATACCCGACAACAATATATTCTATAACGTTTAGAGACAGAAATAAACCCGTCAACAACAAATCCTATAACGTAACAAGACGGCAATATACCCGACAACAATATATTCTATAACGTTTAGAGACAGAAATAAACCCGTCAACAACAGATCCTATAACGTAACAAGACGGCAATATCCCGTCAACAATATATTCTATAACGTTTAGAGACAGAAATAAACCCGTCAACAACAGATCCTATAACGTAACAAGACGGCAATATACCCGACAACAATATATTCTATAACGTTTAGAGACAGAAATAAACCCGTCAACAACAGATCCTATAACGTATCTAGACAGCAATATCCCGTCAACAATATATTCTATAACGTTTAGAGACAGAAATAAACCCGTCAACAACAGATCCTATAACGTATCTAGACAGCAATATCCCGTCAACAATAGATTAAAGAGTATCAACAGACATCCGAGTAGACCACAATGAACAAAATTCCTCTTTGTATTTCTTAATGTGTTATCTGTACATGTATGTAAGAAATATGCAATTTATGTAATCATGAGGAATGGGGGTCAATTGATTTTAATAAACATGCCTTCCACTGGTTTGGTTTTCCTTTTTGTTTTCAACTAAAACCAGAACGGACTTAACACATCACCATGTATATAGTGACAGTATAAACCAATTAATGTACCTTGATAAAATCTTGACTAAAGCTTTTGTAAAACAACCATTAAATCATCTTGACCATCAGATTAATCGTGGTATTTAGAGACTTCCCTGGGATGTGTATTGATAATCCATCTCGCTTTAGTTGTCAAAGTATGAAAATTTGACAACATAGTTCATTAGAGATAGAGATGGTTAAAGGGACTCGCTCATGGTGATACACTCTTTCAGTACACAATAAAGTATGACACATTCTTAGACTTAAGAAACTGACAGCTGGAACCCTTCAGCAATGTTAATATTTACTCAAATATCGTCTTCGAAGACTTCAATGTTTAGTAGCAATACTAACGGCTTTGTGAGATTCGTTGTTGTGTAATTGGCTGATTTATAAGTATCGCATGCTGTTATCAATGTATTGCTAAAGGATAAAAATATCAAACACACTCCCGATCAATAAACCTGTAAATAATGAAGATAAAACAACATTCATTTACATACCTTGGATACTTTGGATGAAGCTCTCACTGTAGTTTTAGAAATTATAGATTTTTGTCCCACTAATAACAAGGATACGCTTTGGCCTTATGTCCTCAAGATTGGTAAAGAAAATTGGTCATTTTTGATTTTGAGGTATGTCGAACGTCACTGTTGTGACTTTGACCCTAAAAAGCTTGTCAGATTGATAAGGGTAATATGCATGGTATTACGGTCGTCAAACTTAGCAGGGGGATTTGTCATGGCTAGCAGATGCCCTCTATCGATTTTGAGGATAGTAGGTCAAAGGTCATGGTTACATCGGTTGTGACTCGTGGTTACCCATGTGAGCATGCCTTTCACGTGATTTTTCACCCTTAAGTTCATGGTTTTTCTTCATGAAACAGCGCCCATATGCATGGTTAAAAGTGCACAACGGATACATGTATATTTTGGCTTGCTTTTACGAAACCATGTAGAAAAATCATGAAGCATACAATTTATTCAATAATATGTTTACATGTAAGTTTAATGCAATGAATTATGAAGTTTAAAGGACCATGTGACATTGTATTTAGCTTAAACATGTACCAACAGGTTTTCAACACACTTTTGCGATTTCCTTTCTTTTAACCACGTCCTTGATGGTGACAATTAATCTTTATGGAAATAAAGTGACATTGTGGATATAACGTTGATTTGTTGGGCTGTTAAAGTCCATAACGCATAAGACCAAAGTAACGAGTTATCAAATCACACAGATCAACCCAATTGCATAGTATTTCTATTATTGCATACATTTGACGTATATTAAAATCATAACTAATAACTGTTCAGGAACGCAATTTATTCGACGACAAACGTGCTTTTTCTTTTGCGTATGCTACCGTGGTATACAATCAGAAAAAAATGTGAAACGATGTTTTTCTTGAGGTGTCTACGCGGTTTATGTTTAAATCATACAATATTGTAGACAGACATTCAACATGTGTGGAATAAATGTATATTTATATAATTATATTCAGATAAAAGCACACCACACATTTAAAAAAAACAAGTTGCATACTTATTAAGTATCCGTGTCTTGTGGCGAATCGAAATGGAAAGACAAACTAGAAAAAAAAAACTTGACTTGATCAGTTTAACAATTGTTATTCATACACAAAAGAAACAACTGAGTTTAGGTCAATCTGGAAATCTGCGACTAACCGTGTACTGTGATCTTGCTAAATCGCACAAGGCCAAAACCAAAATATCGAAAAGCTACCATAGACAAACGCAAAACAACACAGTGAACATAACTTTCAAGCAGTTTCTTTTTAATAAACGTTTAATTACTTCCTTAGATTGGTGAGCTGAACAGAGGAATTCACTGGTGTTAAAGCTATCACTTATTCGTCAAAACATTTATCAATATCAATGGTACATAAAAGCTGTTTAAGGCACTTGAAAACACGACGTCCTAATACAACAACACCAAAATACATGGACGAGCATAAATTTACTAAATTTGATGCTCTCACATTCGTAGCGTCTGCTAGATATCTGCGATGAAAGGAAGCTTACATTATTGATTTAACGATATTTTACATTTCTAAATACTAACCATAATTGGTTCATGTACAGTAACTGTTTAATAAGTTTTTGAAAAAAAGGCAAAAAGCGGTGAAACCAAGAAGTTATACAAAACCATTGTGTTTGAAAATAATGGATGTAATGAATAAAAAGGAGAATGCTAATGCAAAGTATAAAATCGCAATGTATTTATGAAGGATAATTGTGTTTTCAATAAAATGTCGAAAAGGAAGAGGTTGTTTGGTGGTATGAAATGAGTCCACATAAAATTAATTTATTTTTATTTCGATGGTCAACATAGCCAGATAAAAGTACCAAAATCAGTTTCTCAATGAATTATGCAAATTAGGTAACAAAAAAGCGAAGTTAGATTAAAGCTGCTTTAAACACTGACTATACGCGCGTACATATAAACATAAAACAACTTGTAAACTAACCTAATTTGAGTCGAAATAATAAAAAAGTTAGAAAACGAAACTTTAATATCTGGTAGCCTCAAAATTTGTGATTTGTGATTGTTCAACAACTAGCTTTATCCTTGGTTAAGGATTACAAGAGAAGTCGTACTAACATAAACTCACACTATTACGAAGTCGCGCCATATACGTAGAAGTCGCACCATATAATTATGGATTGTATAGTACACGTTATTTCTATCTAACTGTACTAGTTAGCGGGAAAAGTAATGTGCTGCATAATAACCTTAACTATCGCGGTTTCAAGTCACTAAACCGCGGAAGCTTCTGTTTACATAATAAACCGGAACTCGTTTTAATATACTCGCTCGCATTTATTCCATACAATCATACAGTCAAAAAGTCAACAGAACGTAATCGAAAACAACGTAACGCAATTGTACGCAAAAGAACGTAAAGGAACGGTTGTCTGAAATAACCCAAACACAATAATCAAGACACATACATCATATACACAATAACAATCAAAACAATGCAATTAACATAACAAATAGAGGCTCACAAAATATTTTCACGACATTCAAAAATACTTAAAGTTACAAAAAATGCTCTGAAGTTGTTTATCCATCAAAAGTGCCCTTGCTAAACTTTCATTGATTAATGTTAATTAACTTCACTTATAAAAAGCAAAATTGTAACAAAAATATTACTTACTAAACATTGGTACGTTTTCCGATTATTAACACAAAACCAAACATGCATTCATGTATTTCCACTCGCACCTCACTTACTGACCGAATATATTTTCGCTCGGAGACCTCGCATCTGCAAGACATTCAAAACCAAAAACAGGCTCACGGAATCTTGCATATCCATGTCAAATTATTAAAGAAATGAAACTGATTATTTACTGCTACCATTCTTACAATGAATGATACATGTTAGCTTCCTACAACGCTTAAGCACTCAATAAACATATTCCTAGCTGCGGCACACTATAAATATATAAAATCCAAGAAAACAAGAATAGTTTTGATAAGATGACAAACAATTTGTATTGAAAAATATATTAAACATAAGGATAGAGCTAAATTAAATTACTGACATCTGATTTTCATATATATATGTATAAACACATGCATATAAAATCAAATAAAAAAGTAACATCACATAGGTATTCCTTTCTTTAATAAGCCTACCGGTTTCGCTTGTAGCTCATAAGGGCTTAAAATAAATGTGTAATTGCTACGAAAAGTCACATTGTACACATGTCATTAGTGTTCATACATATATAAACATTATAAACACGTGCATACATATAAAGGGCATAAGAAGTAAAAATATTGGTTTTCAATATAAAACATTTCCAGCTCTTGGACTGAAACAACACAAACACGTAAAAACGACCACCTGAAGTGGTGTTACATTTCAGTATCTTAAACAATATAATCACCGTTATAGTAAATCTTATGTCATTTGTGACAGATTGTAACTGTCTTTTGTATATGTTAAGACAATGTATATTTTCAGTAACATGCGTGTACAACCACAATGTGTTAAACAGAGATATTATAATCTTAATACATGAAACGACTGCTATGTAGATAAAAAAGCGGACTGTAACATAGAAATACTAAAACAACACAAAGATGTTTAAAATAACTGGTTAATTATAAAAAATAAGCTGATAAAATCACGCAACGCTGATTGAAAATAGGTCATGACCATAGCAAAACAAGATCTTATACACCAGGTAAAACAATCACATGAAAGTACGTTGCAACCATTAAACAATGTTAGTAAACAATTATGTTGTCAGTCGTCTTCTAATTTCTTTTTTCTCTTTCATCAGCACTTTTCTGTGTATTACATCTTGTCAGTATAGCGGTCAACACATCGAAGACGGCTGCAGTTTTATGGCAAAGGACGAGCAATTAATGGAAAAAGGCCAACATTGGATAAATTATAAATCATAACTCTTCGACACTCTCTTTCAATGTTGCAAGTACTTAGCTGTATAATCAATCAAATGAAAGTACATTTCAACTATTAAACAACCTTCTCTTTTAATGTATGAGCGAGGTGTAACAATTTTTATAATTCAAGGATGCATATATGTCGATGTTCATTAGACATTATTTATGTCATTTACTTCGATTTTAATTATGTTATCACCCAAACTCCTTCGAATCCATATATTTTGTGAAAAATAATTTTCAAAAATTCTAAATGATTAACCTTTTCTAAAGATGATTAAACTTTAAGATTGACTTTGGCAATATCAAATGCAGTTGGAGCTCTCATATGGCGCTGTCTTATCAAAGACATGGGTTACAATGCAATATTTGACTGTAGGTTAAGGTTGTCTACCAAAAAATCAAAGGTAGCTTTTTTCGTTTTTCCATATTTTTCATCTTTGGCTTCAACCTCCAGTTCTGTTCCCCCAAACGTCATGTTAACTTTGATACCATTTTCTTTGCTGTCCTCTGGGGGAACTTCTATCTCGAGGCATCCAAGGTACGTACAATCCTTATCATCAACGAATCTTGGATCGGCATTGGTGGATGTATATATATCCAGGACAAACGAGATCTGGTCAGCTTCTAATTTAGAGTACCGTTGGTGCAACTGTGCCTGTCCAACGGTAAGCTCGTCACCTCTTTGAACATGTTTTGCGAAGATATCCTTGCATTTAAGTTTTCCTCCAATGACTGTTTTCTTTTCCTGTGCATGTATCTTTGGGTCAAAATCGCGGAAGACGCGAATGCCATAGGAACACCTGGCAATTCTTGATACTACAACCAGAGGGTCGTTTCCAAACAGAACCGCGCCTTTTAATACAGCCAAGCCGGCTTCATCCGGGATTATGACTGTCTTATCTTTAAATGCATCTTTGATTTCATTTTGCAACATTGGGGACTCGGCATATCCACCCACCAACAAAATGGTGTTTGTTCCAGCGCATACTTTTTGTTGCTAAATACTCTTTAAGTGCTGTGTAATCTTAAAACAGGATTCTTTGAACCATCCTCTCATTATCTTGCTAGCAATCCTAAGTTTTCCTTTCATTAAAGAAACATCGCCGTTGTACATTTGCAGCCGTTGGTCAACTAACGTAGCCATTTTCTTGTCCATCAACTCGAGCAAAGCAAATGGCAATGAGAAGGTTTCTTTTCTATCACCGGTTGATTTTACGTTCCTTTTTTTCATTTCAAGCTCTCCATGAAGATAAATGTAATCGCCTACACATTTGTTTTTAAACCGATCATAGAAGTCTTTTCCTGCAAAATAAACTTAATGAATACTTTGGTTACTTAAAAACTAGCAAAAAGAACAAACAATCAACTACTAAATGGGCCGTACGTTTTCAAAATCAATAAACAATAAATAAATATATAACTTGATTACTAAACAAATCCCCTGAACAAATCTGTGACTTAAGACCAATATAAATTAATTGCTAGATTTTCATTCAAATGTTGTTGTTTTCAAGGTAACATTTTTTACTTTTCTTAGATGACTGTTTCATCGTTGAATATATATGATTATGCTCTTTGTTTTTGCATAAGGGACCATATGCATGTGTTTCTAGACGAAACACGTACACTATCATATCAATTCTCTTTTTTTACATGTGAATGTTTACATCGACACCCGCTGTTATGAATAAAGGTCATTCCCAGACAGTACCTGGCCGATACATAAATACATACCTCCGTTCAACGTTTTTATTTGAGTAAATAAGATTTAATAAGCGGTGGAAAATCTACAATGCAAAACAGTTACCACGGAAGAAATGCCATGATATATCGTTTGTATTCATACTTAGGTTATGTCCTTTACGGTTAATGCAATGTGCCTATACATACCGAATATTGTCTCCATGAAAGCATCAAATTCATTGTCAACCATTGTACCACCCCATGGCCCTCCGCTGGCCGACATCAGTTCCTTCAGCTTTTTGTCGCCAACCATCTCGTGCACGATAACATCTATAGTGCCCCCTGTAAATGAAACCTTAAATAAAGCAATTGATGAGTTTTCACCATTTACATTGGAGGCGCAGCCACGGAAAGTTATTTCAAATGGCAAACGGTGATACTGAAAGTCGAACAGTGATAATAAATGACATTTTGTAGATAAACGAACCATCATGGCTAACAAAACGTAAATTCGTTCATTTAGTACGCTATATTAGAAAACAAGTTACTGAAAATAGAATTAAGGTCTGTTTACATGCCTTTTGTGAATCTAAATATGAGTCTTTGAAAGAGTAATTTCATTAGCAAATACTAAACATTTACAGATTAAAATATGGACAGAAGGTCATGCTCTATAGTAGTCCCATGATTATGTTTAATTACACAATTAAAGACTAAAGTCCAGACAGACAATGACAACAAACGTGTTAACATCAATCTTGATTATTTGTCGTTTGATTGACAATGAATTAAACTTACTCTTCGAGCGCTTATCTTCCAACTGTATCACTATTTGGTAATGTAAGTGTGTTTTTTTCCTTTCCACATGTTTTAAATATTTTTATTCTACACAGATTCGTTGTCTATATCAAATATCACTTATAAAATTTTAACAAAATCGATATTCAAATCTATTGGTTTTGAAAACGTTTATATATTATGTTTATTATATGTAGTATTTACTATTTCATTAAAAATAATTTGCAGACATTTCCCAATATATTCTATACCAATAAACCTACCACCTGCGTCAACTACCATGTATTTGGTCCCTTCTTGGAACTGTGACACTGTTGTGGACGCCCCTACTTGGCTCTTGATCGGCACACGCATACAAAACAGCGATGCTGCCTCTGGTTCAAGAGCTATTGTAAGGCGATTTCCATCTAGCCCAGCCTATATTTGTAAAATATATTCTGAACTGGCGTTTCTGCAAAAGCTTAATCATAAATATGAAATTGACTTAAACAATAAATTATGGAAAATAATGAAATTTGTCACTCTGTCAACGACCCAATCAGAGCACATACTTAAGTAAGATTCGTATTTAATGATCCCTAAGCAATATAAAATAAAGTCATTCAATGTGACATTTGAAAGAAAGAATAATAGAAAATAAGTCAACTGAAAACAAGATTGTTACTAAACGTGCATACTAGCTCAGCTGCGACTCGCATGAACTGCTTTGAACTGTCGGACCAAATGGCAGGAACTGTCAGTACCCAATGGACATCGTCTTCGGTCAAATCTGGTTGGCTGGAATGAATCAGCAATGCAATCAATTGACGTAGAAATACTGTAATGACACTAAAACTGTTACCATTAATTAACATGAACCTGTGGCAAATTCTCAAAAGTGTCATTTTGCATACCACTAGGAGATAATTATGCATCACGGTAAGTAAACATATACAAATATATAACTTTTAAAGATTACATTTCATAGCTTTCCTGAGCATATTTAACAACTATCACTTTTACCTGTTTCTTCCCAGCTGCTTAAACTCCTCTGCTAAATATTTGATGCATATGCTGAAGACATCAATTGCCTTCATTCTCTTCCCATGCTCGTCCTGAATTTCAACATCTTTGCTCAACGTCTGTAAATGCAAGCAGCCATATGTAAATGCATGACATGCTACAAAACGCCTTAATACCTTGTTTGCAAGTAGCATACTGTTAGAATCAAACTTTTGTCAAAAAGTGTGGGATAGAAATGATTGGCGTCAAATCTAAATAAAGCAGGATGTTGTTTTCATTCCATCGACATTTTATTTCGGACTAAAGTACAAGTATAAGTATATATATGAGAAGCTGTATACTTATCAATTCGTTTTTATGTTAAATTGGTATAGCCATAGTTAATATTATACCTTATGTCATTTCGTAGATTTTGTAAATCGATATATATTTAAAATTAGGTCAACATTAACAATAACTTGGTATTATTGCATAAATAAGCTAATATGCTTTTTGACATATAAAAGAATAATATACAATGGTTCTACTCTTTCTATCAACATACACACATATAAACAGCCACATTTTAAAAACACCATAGGCCTGTCGGAGTTATACAGTCGCATCTTCAAGCGCCGGAAGTAGTAGTAAGATATGTCGCCTGATCCTTCGCCCGCTCTGTCATCTTCAAACAATGTACTGTACTTTTCCTCCGCTGCATAACCAAACGCCGCAAAGGATTTGTCCGGGTTAAGCAAAAGCACTGTGGGCATTTTATGGGAAATCAGTTTTCCACCAACAAAACCCGTCCCTGTGCTGATTTTTGGATTCTCACTGACTGTTTTCAGATCATCTCTAACTGCAAAAGCGTATCCTGAGAATGTCGATCCAAAGTCTATTGCAGCAACAATAATCGTTTGAACTGGTTTCGTTCTCTTTTCCTTAGCTGGAATTCGGCAGAATTAAGAAAAAAACTTTTTTATCGCAAGCTTCAGGCAAAGTTCATGACTGTTTATTTACATATTTATGATTTAATGTATTGTCATGTTTAATTCAATATACTCTAATGAATAAAACAAACAAGGCATATGATTTGTGTACAGATAAATCAATTATCAGCGAAATTTTGGCGAGTTTTAAAATACGGAAATCGTAGTCGAAAAACAAAAACATTTATAAATGCTTTAATTTTGCATCTGAACACAAATCATATGGATTTTTGTTTTGATCATTGGGTAGAATAAGTAAAACATAACATAATGCATTAAAATGTTCTGAATCAACTCTTATTGTTCCCCTTAAATTACGGTTAAAGAGTTAGCAAACATGTCATCTTGTTGCCAATGTCAGTAAATTAAGTTTTCTTTACGTACCAGTCAATTGTAACCACGCCGCCCTAACGCCCCCCCCCCCCCGGGTCCGGGGGTATACCGGGGGATAGGATTGGAAGGACCGATAGTCAAGATCCCCATTTTCCCCCGGACCTATGGGACCGTGGTTACAATTGACTGGTGCATTATCATACTTCACTTTATTTACTACAACGGCGTTGTTCAGCGTCAGTGCAATGTCAAGGATACGGATATGCCGAGTAGCAAACCATATAATGAAGACAGTGTTTAGAGGCACAATGTCAAGGCCTTCCAGACACTTAAACTACAACGACAGACTTCATCTGCATGTATCAAAACATCTTTATTTTATGTTATAAATGTTGCGAAATTATTTAATGTGATAAATGTTGACCCTGGGATGTAGGTTAAAATTTATTTGAGTATTCAACCTCACTCTTGCCGTATTAAATGGCGAAAATAAAAGATAAGACGAATCGGGGCCGGCAAACGATATGATCGAGTTCGCCATTTATACCCGGCCTATTTTAATTATTTTGCAAGAAACGGCGATTTCGCACGAATGAGTTTGGCCTACGCATACACCAAAACAATATCAACAAAATAACCCTGAACCTATTACATGATTGAAGTGACCAACGAGTCAGTGATTGCTAAAAAATGTTTCTTGCTGAGGAATTTAGTAGTTGCTGATCAATGGATGGCTGATTAAGAGGTTAGTCGATTTTAAGGGAAACCGAGAGTATTGCTAGCAAAGTCATGATATTAATGGTCAGCTAGTTGTTCCCATAGCTGTCATTGCTAAAGATTACTGTGATGGCTAAGGAAGCCGACTGTTGCTCTATATGTCAATGGTTGCTAAGGAACAGATGCGGTAATCACGTGGTACATTGTTTTGATACCAGGCACTAAAACATGTTAGCGCCCAGTGAAACGGTATGTAATTTTGTATATCTCCAACAAATAAATTTCCAAACATTGCTCATGTCTCAGCGCCGGATTTTCGCTGTAAATCGGTACCTTCGTTATGCCGAACAGTTTTGTAGTTTCCTCGGAATGTGTGTCACAAGTTTTGAAGCGAAGCGAAATGTGCTGCGGAAACTGAGGAACAGTCCATTTTTTGTGATCAAATTTCGTCTTATTATACCCTATTTCGTAACAGAACTATTCATAAAAATGTGTGTATACCAATAGATATCCCCTAAGTTATGTTTCAACAGTAACGTACGTAACTTGATGAAATGATGCTATAATTATTTTGTGAACCAAGCATCAACGAAATATTATCCGAACCAATCAATTCACAATTGTATATGTTCTATGTGTATCTTTCTTAAATCGAACAACAATCCCAACAAGTAATTGATGAACTTAAGTACCAAATTGCAGAAAAAATTGGGCGCTGGAGCATGGTCAATGTTAGGAATTTTAATTGTTTATTAATGGAAAGAAAGGGAACAAAATTGCATCCAGTCTCATTAGGCGCTGACATTTTTAGGGCCTGGTATCAAAACAATGTACCTCACGATTACCGCCTCTAATGACGTAAAATGTTGAACAAGAAAGTAAGTGGTATCCCAGGCAGTAATTGGTGTCTAATGAAGTCATTGTTTGCTATAGATGACGGTAATTGAAAAGGTAGTAATTGATTGTTAAGGAGGTAGTTGGTTGGTAATGATGTAAGTGTTTGCTCAGGAAGTAAGTGGTTACTAAGAAAGTCATTGGTTGCTAAGGAAGAATGTTATCGCTAGTGTAGTATGCTGATGATAAAATCATTTGTCGCTAAGGATGTCATTAAATGCTAAAAAGGTAAGTGTTTTCAAGAACGTCATTGTCGCTTAGAAAAGCATATGTTCTAAGTAAGTAAGATGTTGATATGAAAGTTAAAGGTTGCTGAGGAGGTCATTGGTTGCTTAGAAAGTTATTGGTTGCGATAGATGTAGGTAGTTACTAACCACTACATTAGGCTACATACCAAATATCAAGAGGTGAATGCGGTTTAAGAAAATGTTTTCAAAGATTTCTCTATATAAGAATTATCTTTGACCACAGGATCATTATTTTAACACTTTTGGTGAATACCCAAATATTAAAAGCCTGGAGCATGCATTTTCTGAGTGAATATATTGTTTATGTCAAATTGCTACCTTCTATAAGTGTATGGTACGTCAATGGGAATTAACCGCTGTGTGTATTTATATACGCTGTTGTTTGCGCAGGTACCGTATCTATATATGAGGTCAAATCATTGCAATAATATCGAAGGACTCATAAAAATGGACTCATGTTAACTTATAAAAGCCTACCAGACACCAAATCAATGCATTATAATACGTCGTATATATTCAATGACAAATGCATTTTTGTTTAAATTAAACTTACCTTCAGAATAACAATCTGAGGAACAGTACACAGTGCTAAGATATGGTTTGAGATGGCCAAACAGAACGGCGCCCTTGAGCACTGCAATTCCAGCTTCTTCAGGCACGATGAGCCGCTTGTCGGGAAAATTATCTCGAAAAGCTTGTTGTAGCACCGATGACTCCGCAAATCCACCAACAAGAAGTATGGTCTCGCAACTGAGCATTGCAGGTTGTCGGAATAGATCCCGTACATTTTTAACTGTATTGTCACAGGTGTCTTTAAACCATTCTCGCACGATATCGCAATCTACACGCAATTTATCACCAGTCAAAGCCAAATTGCCTTTAAATTGCTCTACCGTCTCTCTCATTTCTTTCTTTGTCATTCTTTCATATATTTTTGTCAATTCAACCGGAATTCGAAACGCTTCAATCCCCTTTTTGTCGTGTTTTATGTTACGTTTCTTTCTCTCGAATTGCCTTTGTAGGTCAACAAAATCTTCAACACGTGTCTTCTTGAACTCGTTAAAAACTTGCTTTCCTGGAATAAAAACATTGGGATTGAAATTCCTTGAATAGAGATTATATGTATAGTTCATGTGTAACCGCATTCGGAACTCCTCGGCCATTTATATCGAAAACAACCTCGGGTGTATTTGGACGGTTAACATACTCAGAATTGGTATGTTAAAGTCCGCTGCAAGTAGTTCGCGTAGTAATTTAATTTTGCAGTTAAAGGTAATGACTTAATTCTTGGTAATCTTTACTATGTTTGCAATAATACACTTAACTTGCAATCAATTTAAACTTAGATAAAATATAAGCTTAACTACTACATTTAATTAATGATATAATTCAAAATTTAACGAACTACGACTACTGATGTACCGGCATACATCCGAGGTTGTTTTCGATAAAAATGGTCGTGGAGTTCCGAATGGTGTTACCGTTGCGAACGCCGGAATCGAGGTATGCTGAGGGTAGAATATTTCCACTCGTCCAGAACCACATGTTTTATTCTTTCTATCACATGCTATACATTGTTTCCGGTTTAATTAAGACAATGATCTATTTCAACTGAAAATATATCACTCCGCATCTTTGTAAGCAAATTAATTGGCAAAATAATTGTTTGATTGGCAATATTTAAGCAAGTTATACATTTATATTTCATTTTGTATTGATAATGAAAAGTTTTTTAATACAGTCAAAACATTCTTTTAAATCATAAGAGGTTAATGTTCTGTTTTGTCTTTATTTCCTAAAAAAACACAACATTTTTTAAAGATGTTCGATAATGTGCTTTAACAGGAAATATCATCATGAATGTGACTTAACATTCTAAAAGAAAGCAAATATCGATAAAAGTAAAGGGTTCTTGTTGTTATTCTTACTAGATATCGTCTTATTATGCATTCTACTTATAAACAGAATTATAACGATCGGATGAATGTGTGGTTTTAAATTATTCCGGGAACTACATTTCTGCACTGCATGTAGCGCGGAAAATGGCATTGCATTTTGGTATTCGGCTCGTCAATAGAGCTACTTTTTACTGAAAAAACAACAACAACATGTGATTAAAGGAATCTGACACTCGTCATCGTATTTTACAAATACCAGTTTATATTTTTTTAATTTCCTCAAGAAAAAAAAATGTTAGTAAGGTTCGCTTTCTTACATATTTCATGAAATGGTTGAATAAAAATGTTTATTATATGATGACTGGTGATAGATCAAAATTTTAATATCTTCCAAACTTTTTTACTTTCAAATTTCATTACATTTATCTTTAAACAAACTGTTTTGTGCATTTCGTTTTTGCTGATGTCATGACGCGCAATAATTCGTTCAAAGAGTTTCTGAGATAAGTACCTTGTCGGGGAATATACACCGTTTCCAACGATAGCCTTGTTTTTCTATGATTAAATGGGTGAAATAATCTTCGAGTAACTTTACATTTGATGTCAGAATAAAATGCATGCAATTATACTTTAAAATATTTAATTTTGAGGCGTTGCCGCGCTTGGCTCATCTGTAAGGTTAACGCCTAATTAAGTTGGATAAAAACAGAAACAAGAAATACAACCAAACAAAATCCTGTTTCTTGAAATCAATACATATAGCAATTTAATTAAAATTATGACAACTAAATTCATGCGCACAAAAAGTATCTTTATTCAATTACGTACCAACAAGTTTTCTCATAAAATCTTCGAATGCTTCGTCAACACGAGTTCCTCCCCAAGCCCCGCCACTGGTCATGTTAAGCACCTTCAGTTGCCCTTCTCCCGCCAACTCGATAACGTTGATATCCACTGTAACACCTAGAAACGACACGTATTATTTATTGCCAACTTCGGAGCTTCTCAGGCTAACAGCGATCTCAATCGACTTTTCTTCTCAGTGCAATAGTAGCGTTAACATAGCCAGGTAAATCAGTAAATCATAAATCTTTATGATCAGATATACTCCCAGAGGAACTACAGCGACAATCTCAGTAGACAAATCGTGCTGTATTTATCGCTTTATATTTTTGACAAAATAATTAAAACGTTCGATATTACAAGTTAATATCTATGAACAACGCTCACACTTAAACAGAAAAAATGCAACACCTACCTCCAACGTCGACCACCATATAGCGTTGACCAGTAGAGAAAGGTGACATTTGGGACTTGGACAAAGCTCCGGTCATGTTTGGCTTCTCGATAGGAAGATGCATGCAAAATAAAGAGGCAGCTTCCGGCTCAAGTGCAATGGTTAATGAGTCTTTCTTGATGCCAGCCTGAAGTATTGTAATAAGCAAGTCAAAATACGTTAAATACGTGTTCTATATTACTTTTATATTTGGAATAAATTTCACATATGCACATGATTACTCAAGGTAATAATACAGATACATGAACATTTTCCTTCAGATGAATGCTTTCTCTGAATAATACTCAAACATTTACCATTTCGGCGGCCTCTCTCATGAACTGTTTCGAACTGTCATTCCATATAGCTGGTACAGTCAGTACCCAGTCGATGTGTTCTTCCTCATTTATTTCAGGCATCCTGACAAAAGTAGTTAAACCCAAAGCATTACAAATATTCGTATGGTGTTTTACACGTATTCAAACAAGTATATCTTTAAATATATATATTGACCATGTTCAATTACGCTTTTAATATAGCCAGTTTATTTTAGTAATGTGAAAAAATGAATTTCAAGTTAAACATATCTATGATGGTTTTTCTTTAACATATTTGTAAGACTTTGCTATCACGACCAAGATTATGCTAATTTGACTGTTTTTTAGTAAATAAAAACAAAAATACTAACAAGTTCAACACTTTGCAGCAACTAACTACAGTACCTATTGTTAATGGTCTTCATGAAGTGCTCCATGAGGTATTTGATGCAAATGCTGAACACTCTTATTGCATTCATTTTTTTTCCCCAGCTCATCTTCTATCATTGTGTCACGTTCAATGTTCTAGAAATTGTGGATATATTGTTCACGACACCCTATATATGAACTATTCCGTAGTGCAACGATAGCAAAGAAGAATGTCATCAAATAGGATAAAATCAATTACTACATTTTACCTTTTGAAATTATATACTTACTGTGGAGTTGTACAGTTGCATCTTAAACCTCCGGAAGTAGTAGTATCCCTCGTTCTCATTTTCATCGACAAGTTCAGCATATTTGTCTTCAGCGTCAAAACCAAAAGCCTCAAAGTTTTGTTTGGGACCAAGCAACAAAACAGTCGGCGTTTTCAGTGAGTCAATCTGACTACCGATCCATCTGGTATTTGCACTTATCTTCGGTGGGTCTGTCTCAACCTCATGTTGGCATGCAAAGGCATATCCAGAAAATGTCGGACCAAAATCAATCGCTGCTACAACAACCTTGCTTGATTTTGATCTCACTGACCCAGCTTTGGTGGCAGCCATTTCTAAATGTACATTCATACAAATATATATATATTTGAATAATAATGATGCTATTAAATAAACCGACGTAAATAAGGTTTCGGGGAGAAATTTACAAA